>NW_021319551.1:0-12182 GCF_001605985.2 Dendrobium catenatum | reverse complement strand
AACCTAAGGGAAAAAACCACAAGCGAAACCAACCAAAGGCATAAGAACACAAACCTTAAATGTAATTATAACAAAAGTTGCAAGAACAAAAAATAACTAAGGCTTCCTTCAAAAGAAGAAAGAAAAGAAAAAAAAAGAAATAGAAATAAGAAGACAATGACAATAAAAGCCTAAAAGAATAGATCCAGAGTCCTTACCAAACCTACGCCCTGCCAAAAGAAATATTTGGCCATTAGCAAACAGAAAAAATAATTAAATAGGATGTAGCAAGATAAGTAGTTCAAAGCAATAGGGGAAAAAATGAAAAACAATATACTATTCAAAACCCAACCTGAGCCCTACATCAACAAACAACTAACACATAAAAATTAAACAGCCCAAAGAGGAAAAGACCGAAGTTGTAAAAGCCAAACAAAAAGAAGAGCAAAGAAGGAAAATTAAGGGCTCATAAGGTGTAGTATCAAAAGAACCAATCTTTAAGAAAATTCCAAAGTTACCAGGCCAGGTCCATACAAATTACACAAATTATTTCATTATAGAATGAAGGGACAAGCACCCAATCTGAATCACTGAGCAAAGCACAGACTAAAGGGCCATAGGACAAAATGAGAAATCATTGGGTAAACGCACTAGACATTACTCCACCTGTGGTGTATTTAGCATAAAATTTACTTATAATAACACTAAAATTTATTTATTTTGTTTTTTTATAGTCAGTCTTTTACTATAGTTTTGAAAAAATTTGATCCCCTTCTGCTCTCGCTCTATTGCGCTGTCCTTGGCGATTTAGGGGTTTTCTATTATCCCTTTGATTCTGGCCACTCCTTTCCTTTTCATCTCTAATTTTTTCTTAGTTTTCTTCAATCTTCATATTTTTGGAACCCTTTTTGGGTTTCTTTCCCCTTTTCGGGCAAGCCATCTAATGGCGGGTGCCTCATCATCCACTCTGTGGGGGAATGCATTTGAGCCTGTGTTGAGTAAGAACAAAGGATTCTTTAATATGGATGCTGATGGTCAGAAATTTCCTTCTTGATCTTTATCTTTCAAAGAGGTGCTCTAAGGTAGCTCCTTGGCAGGTGATGTTCTTCCAACTTTAACCCAAACAGTTTTTAACGAAGTGCCGGTGATTCTTTTGTCCGATGATGAAGTACTTAAACTTGTATCCCTTTTTCAATTTATGTTGGTTGTTAAATTTTGTTTGTGTAAACCTAATCTGGATTATATTATCCAATTTTTTATTGCTCTCAAACTTTCAAGTTTTTATTCAGTTGGTTTACTTGATTCTCAACATGTTGTCATACTTATCTCCAACGATTTAGATTACAGAAGAGTGTTTGTTAGGTGATCGTATTTCATCTATAACTATCAAATGTGTATTTTTAAATGGACTCCCTTTTTTACATTAAAGAAGAATAGCCTATTGTTCCAATTTGAATTTCATTTCCTAATTTGTGTCTTCACTTTTTCAATCCGAAAGTTTTACAAGCTCTTGGTTCAATCTTTAGAAGGCCACTTCGAATTGATCAGACGACTGCATCTTGGACTCGGCCGTCTAGGGCTAGAGTTCTAGTTGAGATTGATATCACCAAAAAGCCTGCTAAGGAAATATGGGTCGGATAAAAAACCTTTGGTTATTTTCAAAAAGTTGAGTTTGAAAAATTGCCTGATTTTTATTCTCACTGTAAGGTTCATGGTCATGCTCAAACTGAATGTTTTAAGTTGCATCCAATTTTTTTAAAAAAATTCTATTCTGATTAGTGGGAAGCCTGGATCCACTATGAGAGAATGTGTGCCTATCGTGAATGATAATGAATTGATCCATTTGGATCAGATGGAACTGTTTCTCTCTAATGATAAGCTAGAAAATGATATTATTCTAAATGAGGATCTTCCAAAAAATAGAATGGGTGTTTTGTCTAAGAAGGGGGAGAATAATGCGGCTATTGCGAACAATTATATTAAAAATGGTCCTAATATTTTAGTTTCGATTGACTCTATGCTCCATGACAAGGAGAATTTTGATTTATCTTTTCCTCTTTTGCTTTCTAATGCCAATAAAGATGTTGATAAAGATAATTAATTATTTGGTAACATGATATCTCTAATGAGTGCTGTGAAGAAAGTGAATTCCTCCCTACTTCTATTTTGAATCCTATAAATGTGGATCATGAGACTATCGTGAGTAATGTGGATTCCTTTTCTTCCAATCATGATAAAATTCCTCAAAAAAGTATTGATAATGATTGTTTCATTAAGATTGAAAAAAAAAGGTAAACACATTAAAAACTCCTTACCTTCGATGCCTCGTTCTATAATATCTCAAACTATCTTAAAAGATTATAATGGTTAAGGATCTTATTTAGAATGTGAGGGGTATTGGGGGAGCGGAGTCCAAAGTTAAAGTCAAAAATCTATGTAGAGTGTATAGTATTCAGTTATTGTTTTTGATTGATCCTTTTTTTTTTTTTTGAATGATAAGCTTGCTTCTACTGCTACACATATGGATTTTCCATGTATTATGTTAATTGCTCTAATAAAATCTAGATTATGTGGAATAGTTCCATTAATGTGTATATCATTTTGGATTTTCCTCAAGTTGTAAACTCTCATATTAGTTTTTTTTTTTTAATTTGAAGTGTCATGTTTCTTTTATGTACACTGCTTTTTCTAAATTGAGTCGCCTTCCTCTTTGGGAAAAATTACTTGATTTTGTTCCAAGCATTACTGGTCCTTAGTGTATTAGTGGTGATTTTAATATTACTTCTAATACTTCTAAGAGAGTGGAGGGAAACCCTCCTAATTCGAAAGCTATGGAAGATTTTAATTCTATGATTAATGATTGCATTTTGCATGACATTTATTTTTTTAGGAGTTTTTTTTTTACATGGAATAGAGCAACTATGTGGTAAGGACTTGACAGGGTCCTTTTCAATAATATTTAGATTGCTGATTTTACTTTTTCTATTGTTGAACATTTAATTAGAACTATTTCTGATCATGCACCTTTACTTTTGACCATTAATGCTAATAGAAATGTTGGCTCTTCTACTTTTAGATTTCAAAACATGTGGCTCTTACATGCTGATTTTATGAATGTGGTTCATACCAATTGGCATGCTCCTATTTACCATGATAATAGTTTCACGAACATGTTCAGATTATGGTGTAAGTTGAGTAGATTAAAGCAGTATCTGAGATGGTGGAATAAATTTTTTTTTAAGAATATATTTACTAATATTAAGGAAGTGGAGAATAAGGTTATTGAGTTGGATATAGTTTACTCAGAGAATCCTAATTTTGATAACCTTAACAGCCTTAACATTGTTAAGGACTCACTTTTTCAGCTGCAGTTTCAGGAGAAAACCTTCTGGTGGCAAAAATCTAATGCTAATATTATTTTTGAGGGTGATAGGAACATAAAGTTTTTTCATGGTTTGGCTAATATGAATAGAATTAAGAACCAAATTCATAAAATTGTGAATATTGATGGTAACAGGGTTGATTATGAGGAATTTATTTTTTAATAAGAATAATAGTTATATTCCAATTATAAATCCTCATGTTATCCGTCGCATAATCACTGATATTGATAATCATTTTCTAACTCAATCTCCCTCTAAAATAGAGATTTAGAATGTTGTCCTGATGGGTTCACTATAAATGTTTTTTAAAAAAACTTGAAATATTATTAAATTGGATGTGATTGAAGCGGTAAAAGAGTTCTTTACTAGTAGCCCTTACCCTAAATTCTTTTCTTGTATGAATATGATTCTTATTCCTAAAAAAGATATGACCAATAATTGGAATGATTTTAGACCGATTAGCCTTTATTCTTTTTGTTGAGATAGTTACAACTGAGTTTTTGATTGTTGATATTCTTGCAACATATATATTTTTTATGATTCCAAATATTATTGCTTTGATTATCATTTCTCCAAACATATTTTAGAGGCATTATTTTTCTTTTTGTGTGCAATAATACCTCAGGGAAATCACACTTTGGATTATTAAAAACTTCAAATCAAATCAGTTTAGGGTTTATTATAAATGAAGTTTATATTTTTAATTTTATTGAGTCTGAGAGAGTGTGAATCTAATTGAGTAACTCTGCACACGCACACATCGGGGGAGAGTTTAAAATCCACAATTTTTAAAATGATCATATTATATGAAGTCTTTTCATACAGGATGATTTATTGGGTTATTTTCCCCTTTGAGCAGTCAAACAAATAGAAAATAGAAAATTTTTCTAAGTAGGGATCATACTATATGATATCATAATCGTATGTATGTCGTTCAACGTACAAATTGGAAGGGTCCCTTTTAGTCTAGTCGAACTTGAAAATTTTCTGAGTGTTTCATACTATACGATATCGTCGTCATATGTATGTCATCCATTGTACGAATTGGATAGGTCCCTTTTCATCAAGACGTAATTGAAAATTTTTTGAATGGTTTGTATCGTATGATGTCATCATCATATGTATGCTGTTGAGTGTACAAATTGGACAAGTTCCTTTTTGTCCAGATGAACTTGAAATTTTCTTAATGGTTCATATCTTATAATATCATCATTGTATGTTTGTCGTCCAGTGTACGAGTTAAACGGGTTCCTTTTTGTCACAACGAACTTAAAAATTTTCATAACAAATCATATTGTACGATTTAGTCATCATATGTACGCCATCCAGGTTATGAAATTATGGGGTTCCTTTCATCCCGACAAAGAGGAAAAAATTTCTAACTTTTCATATAGAACAAACTGGGTTGGTGCTAGATGATCATCATGTATGAAATTATTTTGTACCAATTCACATAAGGTTCATACGCAATAGTTTTTTAATTGTTCATACGTATGAACAAATGATTATATTGCGCAACCGTGTATGCTCAAAATAGAAAATTTTAGTTTTCTTGACATTTTTCTTATCTTTGATATAAAAAGTCTTCTAAAACTTACGTGAAAAAGTATTATCTTCATGATTTTTCAAGTGCAAGTGAAAGAGAGAGTGCGGGAGAGTGTTTGAGAGAGATTTCTTACAAGTGGAGTGTGAAGGGTTCACAAGGTTACTCAAAGGTAAGGTTCACTTTGTGTTATTCATGATTACACTTCTTTTCTTCTTTCTAGCTGCTCGTGAAAAGATTTTTAAAGAAGACCTGGTACCCTGTTGATACTTGGAGGGTGTGAAAGGATGATGATTCTCTGCCGCCACTTGGAGGGTGTAAAAGGATGACGGTTCTCTACCGACACTTGGAGGGTGTGAAAGGATGACAGTTCTCTGCTACATCAGAGATTAGTGGAAGAGAGGTTTTATAAAGGCTTCTCTGCCTTGCTGTAGGGGAAAAAGGAGTGATACTTTGGTTAAAGTGAAATACCTAAAGTGTGAGTCTTTAGGGAGTGGAAGTAGGTCGAGTTTGACCGAACCACTATAAATCGTTGTGTCTTTTAATTTCTGTATTTATTTACTGCAAGTTATTTTCTATTGTTGAAAATTTTTATTTTGGAACTTAAATTAACTTGCTATTAGATTAAAAATAGTTATCTACTTAAAAATCCAATATAATTTTTAAATTATCAATTTATCCCCTCTTGGTTAGTCTTGGGATAATAGTTTAGGTTTAACAACTTAAACGAAATAAACAAGTGATATCATAGCTTTATTTCAAAACTATAAGTTTATAAAAGATGAGAATGCCTACTTCTGGAAACTAAAACACACCTGAAGGGCATTCGATCACTAGACATTCGTTATTTGACAATGTTCCTTTTAATTTTTAGAAAACATGCATATCTACGTTTCTGCAATCACGTGATTATCACATGTGAATTTTAGTTCAAGAATTGTATACTAGGCCAACTAGATTAGTTTATGGCATTAGAGTTGAAACACCCTTTATTGACTAGTTAGAAGAAGAATCTGGCTTAGCACAGTTAAATGTTAAATGCTTAAACAGTTTCTTTTGTGCACTTAAGTTAAAATATTACATTTGGGTTTCCACTTATAAAAGTAGAAAGGATATTTGAGATAGGTTTTATATTACTTACGAAGGGACTAATAAAGTAAAATAATCTAGATTAATTATTACATTACTATGAATTATTTAGCATGAAATCCAATGAACCCAATTCTAAAATGTATACAATATTTAATCAAATAGTCATTTCTTTGTAAGAATAAGGTAGGGAACTAACAAATGCTTAAATGGTTAATAAAATTCTTCATTATTTTCCTACTTATAATCCTAAAATAACTACTATTATTAAGTCTAATAATTTAAATATATACTCAGTTGATAATCCTCTTGGATCACTAATTACCTACGAGCAAAGAGTGAGCCAAATAAAGATTAATGTAAGTGAACAGTGAAAGGAGAAGAATATTGCACTTAAAATTGATGACAAAGAGAGTGATCATTCACAACCTGAGGATGAGGATGATATTTCCTTGATGATAAGGCAATTCAAGAGTTTTCTTAAAAGGAAGCAGAGGAGATGCCAGTAGTGGAATAGAGGTAAGTTCAATAAAAATATTAAGATTTCTAATGATGTGATTTACTACGAATGAAGGAAACCTGGATATATAAAATTAGACTACCCAAATCTAAAAGCCACTCCTAACAAGGAGAATGTAGAAGATAAAATAAATATGAAGAAGGGCAAGAAGAGATTTCAAAGGGCTTTTTGGGCAGACTCATCTTTGGATTCATCATAAATAAAAAAGGAGGAAGAAGTTACCAACCTGTGTTTAATGGCCGATAATCCTGATCAGTCATATCTAGAAGAGGTACATGGCTTAACCTATAATAAATTGCTAGAAGTTTTTGAAGGAATACATGATGCATATAAAAAACTTAAGAAAATGCTTGTTAGTCTAAACCTAGAAATGCAAAAATCCCAAAAAGAGTATGACATCCTTAGGAAAGATCATGTACTGATAGAAAATAATCATATGAGCTTACTTGATGAATTCAAGGATCTGAATATAAAGAATAATCTTTTAAAATCATCATTTTCTAAATTGGAAAAAGAATTCAAAGATTTTAGGGATGAATCTAAGAATAGAGAGCACTATCTAAAATATGATAACACTATGATAAAGAATGCAAATTCATTTCTTAGAGTAATAGTGAATGCTCTTGAATAAAATAGGATTTCCCCAACACTTAAAGATTTTACTAATCTTATTTTGAGGTAAAAAATTTTAAAACCCATGAAGAGACAGATTTATTATACAAAATTAAGAAACCTGTTTCCTAGATTTAAATGTTATACTTGTGGGATAATTAGACATATTTCACACACTTATACTTTGGATAGAAAAACTCATTTAGTGTGGAGGCATAAGATACATAAACCAAGGCATATCATACATGCATCTAGTTTTATTTTGCCAAAAGGAGAACCCAAACTTGTTTAGGTTCCCAAGTCTAATATTTATTTATTTTGAAGGAACGCTCTCATACAAGGCCTCATGAGAGCATTTAGAACCTGGACAGTAGTTTCTCGAAGCACATGACTAGAGACACTAAACAATTCTTATCGTGAAAAGCCAAGAATGGAGGCAAGGTTACACTGCGAGATAACACCACTAGGAAAGTAGTTGGCACAGATATGATTGGAAACTTACAAATTTTTTTCATAGAGAATATATTATTTTTCGAAGGCTTAAAGCATAGTTTATTAAGTATTAGCCAGCTTTATGATAAAGGATATAGGGTAAATTTTTTCCCACTAGCTGCAAATTAAGCCTAAATGAAAATGATGTATTACATAGAATTAGGGTAAATAATGTTTATATATTAGATTTAAACTGTATTAAAACTCCTAATACTTTTTGTTTAAAAATTATTTAAAATGAATCTTAGTTATGGCATAGGAGATTTTGTCACACTAGCATAAAAAACCTTAGAAAAATTACCCAAAAGGATTTAGTTAGAGGTATACCAAAACTAAACTTTACTAAGAATCACCTTTGTGATGCATGTCAATTAAGAAAATAGGTGAAGTCCTTATTTCATTCCAATAAGGATCTTAGAACTAGCAAATCTTTGGAGATTATACATAAGGATTATTTTGGATTGGTTAGCACTTTAGGCCTAGGAGGGAAGGTATACGGATTTGAGATAGTTAATGATTTCTCGAGATTCATGATGGTTAAATTTTTATTTTATATGAGTCAATCATTTGAGGAATTTAGAGACTTTTTGACTTTGATTCAGAGGAAATTAGGTGTAAAATTTTAACTATTCAAAGTGATCATAAAAGTGAATTTGAAAATAAAAGATTTGAGGATTTTTGTAAAGAACGAGGAACTAATCACAATTTTTCTACACCTAAAATCCCTCAGTAGAATGGGGTAGTCGAAAGAAAGAACATAAATTAATTGGGGCCACTAGTGTCATGTTGGTTGAATATTCAATTCCTAAATATTTTTGGGCTGAAGCGATTAGTATTATATGTTATGTTCTGAATAAAGTAAACATAAGGTCTAAATTAAATAAAACACCCTTTGAGCTTCATAAGGGGATAACACCTAATTTGTTATATTTGAATGTTTTCGGATATAAGGTGTTCATTCATAATAATGGAAAATCTTCCTTAAGAATATTTGATCCAAAATCAAATGAAGAAAATTTTCTTGGATACTATAATGTTAGAAAATTGTATAGAGTATTTAACAATAGAACTTTGGTAGTCAAGGAGATCACAAATATTATATTTGCTGAATTTGGATTTTTAGGAGAGCCATGTTTGGAAGAGGATGAGTTAGAAAATAACTTCCAAAAGATTGAGAAGATTAATTTGGAGGAAAATTTGGAGATAGAAAATTTGTTGCCTAAAGATTTGAAATTTTCTAAAAACAATCCTAAGGAATTAATTTTAGGTGAACCAAGTGAGGGTATTAGGGCTAAGAGTGGACTAAGAAAAATAGTTAATCATTATATCCTCATTTTAATGACAAAATCCACTAATATAAATCAAGCACTTTAAGTTGAAATTTTTAATTTGGAAATATAAGAAGAATTAAATTAGTTTGTAAGAAATGATATTTGAAAATTAATTGCAATGTCAAAGAATCAAAGTGTAGTTGAAACTGTGTATTTAAAAATAAAATGAATGACTCAATAGTTATTATTAGAAATAAGGCAAGATTGGTGGCTAAGGGGTATAATCAAATTGAAGGAATTGATTTTGAGAAAACATTTTGTCGCTGTAGCAAGACATGAAATAATTAGAATTTTGTTAGCCATTTCTTGTTTTAGAGGATTTATATTGTGTCAAATGGATGTTAAAAGTATATTTTTTAAATAGAGTGATACAAGAGGATGTGTATGTTAAGCAACTTCAAGGTTTAAAAAATTTATAAAACCTAAAACATATTTTTAAATCAAAAATGACATTATATAAATTGAAGCATGCACCTAGGGCTTTGTATGAGAGGTTAAGCACTTTCCTATTTGAGAGATCTTTGAAAAAAAGATGTGTGGATACCACTCTCTTTTTGAAGAAATTAGAAGACGAAATACTTATTATTCAAATTAATGTTGATAATATCATTTTTGGATCTATAAATATAAATCTTTGTGATAATTTTTCTAAAATAATGAGTACTGAATTTGAGATGAGCCTAACATGATATCTTAGTTTCTTTCTAGGTTTTAGCATTAAGCAAATTGAGGAGAAAATATTTCTTAGTTAGTCAAAGTATGTTAAGGACATCCTCAAGAAGTATGAAATAGATAATGTTAAATTAGTTAGTACACCTATGAGTTCCTCAGTTTAGTTGGATAAAAACCCAAAGGAAAAATTTGTTGATAAAAAAAAAAATTAGAGGATTTATTGGATCTTTACTTTATTTGATAGCTAGTAGACCCGATATTATGTTTAGTATTTGTTTGTGTGCTAGATTTTAATCAGATAAAAAAAAACAATATTTGACAGTAATAAAAAGGATTTTGAGATTTCTCTTAGGAACTTATAATATAGGGATTTGGTATCCTAAGTATAGCTCTTCTTTTAAAAGTATTGGATATTCAAATTTAGACTTTGCAGGTAATAGGATTAATCAAAAGAGTACATCTTGAACTTATCAATTTATAAGAAATTCTTTAATTTCTTGGTCCAGTAGAAAATATAATTCCGTAGCCCTATCTACTGCTGAAGCTGAATACATTGTCTTAGGAAGTTGTGTGGCACATTTTCTTTGGTTAAAATAACAGTTAATTAATTTATGATTTATAATATGCATAATTCTAATTTATTGTGATAAAACAAGTGTAATATATATTTCAAAAAATTGTATTCAATATTTTGTAACCAAACATACAGATATAAGACATCATTTCATTAGGGATCATGTATCCAAAAGAGAAATTGAATTGAACCATATTTTAGTTGAAAATTAACTTGCAAATATTTTTATAAAACCACTAGTCTTTAATACTTTTAGCACATTAACAACAAGGCTAGGTGTGATTGATCTAAATGCTTAAATTTAAATCTTCTACAAACTTGATAAGTTTTCATTTATATTTTTTATCTTTTAGTTATTAACGTTTTTTGTTTGTGTTTGTGTGTTTCCATATTTTTGTTTTATTTTTATGTTTTGTGTGATTTAGACATGTTTCATATATTAAGATTTATGTTTTTGATAATTCATGCTGAATTTTCTAAGTTTTATATTCGTACTATACAAAATTATTTTCATCTCGTACAAATTTAATAGCTTGTTAATTATTATTTCAGACTGAATGAGTACATTTTTTTATTTTCTAACATAGATCATACTGTATGATATATATATCATCTCGTATAATTTTTTTTCATTCTTCTATACACACGTAGATGAAAATCTGGGTAAAATCAATTATTATAACTGATCGTACGTATGAAATTTTTTCGTCTGTATGAAGCACGTGTCAATATCTATGGAGGACAAACCTAACTATCATTAAAATAATCTTAAATAACTGATCACCCTGGATGAACACCTGTTCATTTGTACGATCGTCTAGTCAAAAAGTATATGCGAAAGGATGCTTCGTAACTTGTGTGATTACAAAAAGTTATTTTGTTTTGAGCATTTTTGTTCATCCATATAAAAAAAAAATTGTCCCGTATGATCTCATGATCGTATGTACGAACTGATTTTCGTACTATATGAATGGTTATTTTTCTTTAAGTAAGAAAGCCTTAGATTTCATTTTCATTCACTTCAATATTTCCCTTGAATCCTTCTCATCTTAAAAATGGCAAGTTGTAGCAAGTACGATATAGTTTAATCATCTAGGGGTGGAGATGAAAACTTTATGTCCAGAGCTAATGAGGAATCCTACTATAGGTTTATCACTGCAAAAATCACTCTGTCAACTCTTAATGTAAGAAGGTATTAACTTTCAAGTCATGCCTCTTTTTGCTTCAACCTAGTTTGCCTTTATTTTGACTTTGATCCATGCTTATCATAAGGAGATCTTTCACTACTTTTTAGCAAAAATGAGTTATAACGCAGATGAGAGCAAAATAACATCTTTTGTTAAGAAATAACGGGTAGAAATAACCAAGGAAGATCAAGGAAACTCTCTCCATTTAAGGACTCATGGGACAATAGCACACTTTCTAACCTCTAAATCTTACTATGATTAGTCTGAAATAAAAAAGACTCTTAGAAATGTCACGTATGTTTGCCACTTGTCTATAGTATATACTTTGAATCAAAATGCAAGGGTCATCCAGCATGTTCTTAGAACATCAATTGTTCTTAAGGCTGGTGATCGCATTCACATTACTCCTCTTCTGTCCATAGTTATCTATTTAATCATGAATGGACAACCAATTTATGAAGCCCAACTTATTCTAGATTATATTCATAACCTTTCTTAAATTGGGTTTGCTTCTCAAAGGAGGAAGAAAAATATATCTCCAGGACATCTAGTGACCTATATCTTAGAAAAGAATTGCAACATTATTCATTCTGATGGTCCCACTAAGTTTCCAATCTACTTCATCAATCCCTCAAAGTCTTAGATGTACTTATTTTATGTTATCTTTTCCAGTGCTTGTCTTTGCCAGTCCTCTTCAAATGTGATGATTTAGTATTTTGTGTACTTATCTTTGTTTAGTCTTTATGTTCATGTTGTGATGTTTTTATTGAAAGTTCGTTCGGGATGTTAAGCCCTATGAA
>NW_021319550.1:810401-820131 GCF_001605985.2 Dendrobium catenatum | reverse complement strand
TCCCAAAAAAGTGCTGAGAAAGCCACTTTTTGGGTAATGAATTTAATGCAAAATTAATGAATTAAATGTCATTAATATAAATAAATTTAAAGTATTGGGTTTAATAAATACATCAATTAAGGATATATAAATATAAATTTAATGCAAATTTTATGTATTAAATATCATTAATATAAATAAACTAAAAAAACATCAATTAAAATAATAAATGAGATAAATGTTTGGGAATTATTTTTGATAAGTAAAGTGGAAGGCTAGGATTGCGTCAGGGAAGAAACTCAAGATCTTTTATAGTAGAAGTATAGATGTATAGAAGGTTTATGATATTTAAGGTATTTACTATTTCATTTATTTTGTTACGAATAAATACAATATCAATTAAGGACGTTTGAATATAAATTTAATGAAAAATTTATAGATTAAATGTCATTAATACAAATAAATTAAATATACTGGATTTAATAAATATATAAATTAAGGATAAATGCAATTGAAACTTAAAAAATAAATTACAAAAACTAAATGGATTTAATACATGTGTAATTTAAGGTTATTTAAAAATAAATTTAATGCAAATTTAATGTATTAAATATCATTACTATAAATAAATTAAATTTATTTGAATATAAATAGTGGGACAAAGGTTTGATGATGTTGTTGTTGAATATAAATAAATTAAATTTATTTGATTTAATAAATACATAATTTGAAATATCGTAAATTTATACAATAGTTTATGCACATAACATGTCATAATATACAATAAACTAAAAATATAAATTAAAAAATAATAGATGAGTGAAATGATTTAGAATTTAAATTTTGTAACAATAATTGAGTTTTCCTAATAAATAGAAGTGCAGATATTAATAAAAAGACAAAGCAAGAATAGAGCAGACCGAGTTAGATAAGAAATCAAGTAGGAGAGATAAAAGCAATGAGATAAGCAAGAGAGAGAAAACTAAAATAGGAGCAAAAATCAAAAAAATATTCAAAAAAAAAATTTTTCTCTCCTGCTTCATGTCAGAAGAAAAATCACAGTAAATCAAATACAATAATTTTATTATTTCTAATCTTGAATGTAAATAATTTCTCTATTTTCTTAATAAAAAAATTCAGAAAAAATATATATATTACTGTCCTTAAAAATACTACACATTATAAATTTATACATACAGACAATTTAAAAATATATCTTAATATTTTCCTTTCCATCTACTATAAATTATCTATTTACAATATACACTGTTTTTAAAGAAGCAATAAATATTTTATCACTTCAAATTAATTCTATAAATCCTTCTTAGTTAATAGAAATTAACAATTGGAAATCATCACTAATTCAATACTAGTAAATAACTTAAAGTAAATTTTAAAAATATAACCTAATCTTAAGTAAAATATATATTTTTTCTTAAATTACGTTACCTCTAATATGACCGTAACATTTCGAAAAAAATCACGTAGAATTTTCTTATTTATAATCACGAAAATTTACGGTACTTTTCTAAATCTTTATTCTAATTTATTTAATCTTATCATATCATCAGCTATATATGGCATATGCTTTATTTTAAATGTATTTACATTTATTTTCTTAATTATGAGTATTATAATAAAAATACAAAGTTTGATGTATTTACATTTATTTAAAAAATTTTATTTTCTTAATTATGAGTTTTAAAAAATAAGATTAAAAGTAATAAAATATATTTACATCTAAAATTTTCATAAAAAAATAAATTTAAAAAACTTTGACGCTTCCTCTATAACCCAACGATATAAAAAAAATTGGTTTTGAATTTTCTTACTTCTCTACTATTTTATTTCTCTTTCTAGTTTTTTTTCTCCTATTTTATTTCTCTCTCTGCTTGAGCTTCTCTCTTTGCTATGCCTTTTTCTAATATTTTTACAACTTGTAAGTCTTGTGACATAAGAAATTATTACATGACGTACCATATCCCCAATATATAACTGCACATAATGTCAATACTCAGTGTACTAGTGCTGGAGCGTCCTGATTAGTCTGGGATGGCATTAATGACTGCATGTAATAATTTCTCTTGCGACGCCCCAGTTTTTAATTTTTTATTTAGGTTTAATAGCTAATTAAAATTTTAACAGTAATCAGTTTAAAAACTTATCCTATAAAACAGCTACTTAGGTTTTTAAAAAGGTTCCTCGGTCACGTCATTGTGAGACGCATAGTCAGTTATACAAAATTTTCCTGGCTGATATACCCTCGTTGTTGGCGGCCTAGAGAAAGAGAGAGAGAGAGAGTCATCCTGCCAGATCATTGCTCTTCCATATCTTCATTTCGGGCTAAGCTTTTAGAAACTCAGCCCAGATCGCAGCCATGAAAAACCTCCTGACAAGATCCTTTCCTCAGTTATGGGGACTCAACGAGGAGGCGATGAAGGACCTAGAGGCCGGCGGTGGAAACGAAAACCAAGATGAAAGATAAATGAGCCAGCTAGACGAAAGCCTTAGTGTTTTCTATGAAGAGGTGGAACTGGTGAAGGAGGAAATGGCGTCCATACGCAAGCTTCTTGCTCTTCTTCTCAAGGCCGCCAACGAGGAGAGTATATCAGCCGGCATGGCGGGTGCCGCGCGCGACCACATGGACAGATACATATTGAAGGTTGTCAAGGCCTCCAGCTCCAACGAGTGGCCAATCGCCGTCTCCCCAGCTGCAAGGGAACAACTGTTTATCGGATCAGAACTGTACTATCCAATATTCTCTGCAGGAAGCTCAAGGAGCTTCTGAGGGATTTTCATGATGGAAGTTAGGCGCCATTACTTTACTGTAGCAGGGGTGGTACCATCCGGGGAGATGTTGGAGAAGATGTTTTCCAAAGGGAAGAGCGAGGAGATAATAAGGATAGCCGTAACGCAAATGGCTCTGCATTGTCATTATTCTTCTACTTGTCCTCGTGCTGCTCGTTGTTATCCCAATTGCAAGTCATGAGTACCTCTAATCTGAGAAACAATCGTCGTTACTCTCGAGCGCAGCACCCGCCACATCTTGTCGGGCAGATATATACTCTCCTCCTTGGCGGCCTTCTTCCTAGAATACACAGAGGCTTTCGTCTGGCTGGCTCATTTATCTTTCATCTTGATTTTCGTCTCCACCTCCGGCCTCTAGGTCCTTCATGGCCTCCTCGTTGAGGTCCCCATAACCGAGGAAATATCTTGTCATGAGGTTTTTCATGGCTGCGATCTGGGCTGAGTTTCTGAAAGCTTAACCATAAGTTGCATCATCTACCATATTTGGAAGGAGAGAAACAATCATCGTTTCTCTAATTAGAGGGTTGCTGCAATTAAAATTATGTGTTCTAGCTATTTCTACTGCTTTGCGTTTTAAACTCTCCAAATGGAAAAACAAAGACCTTTTGCTTCAAAGATTCACGGGTATATAAGATTTCTTGCCTGCTGTTTTGATTCTGGACTTGGATTGGAGGTTTTTTTGGCTGAACTATTCCTGACTGCTAGCTACATCTTTACTAATTAAATGGGCTCCCTGGTTTATCTGAGAGGATTGGTTTTTCATTTTTGCTGATATTTTAATGTTGGGGCTGAATTTTTGTTTTGCTGGGTTGGTTATTTTTCGGATTAGCTTCATTCAGTTCAAATCTTCTTGTTTAAGCAATTTTTGGTTGGACTGTTATAACTCTGTTAGGCCTAATGTTTTGTTTGTGCCTAATGACTTCTGGTTTTTGCTTAGCTGCAATGGCAAGTGGCTGTTTGAAGTTTGCCACAGGAGCTGGATTTTTGACAGTCAGACGATAAGCAAGATCAAACTCATCCATTCTATTCAAGGATGGCCTATGTGGCAACCTCGATGTGGGACAGAAAGGACTTCTGATGCCTGCGGTTGGAGGTTCTGTGACGGCCACTCTATCATCTTATGTATGCTGCTACTTTGCTACTATTGCCTTCGGTATAGCTTGGCAACCGGAGCCTTCTCCGCTGCAATGACTACTATCGGGTGATTTGTTCATCGCCTGTCTTTTCTTCTCCTCAGTCATTTACCCTGATTGATTTTTTATCTCCTATCCTGTCGAAGCATCAAGTTTCTACTAGTATTGATTCGGCTTTTATGCAAGTACTTATTATGAATGTAATAATGCTGAAGGCATCTCAGCACACACCCGGAGTCTTCCCCCCACCGCCCCATTCACCAACCGGCACAGCAGAACCAAAAAACAAATTTCCCGAAACATTCTCGCGGTGAACATAGTAGTACCCGGATTGCTTCTTCTGCTATTGCAAAGTGAATTACCATTCATAGTGCTGTTATAATCCGATTGGCTTCTGGCCTGAACTTCTTGACCGAGTATATGATAGATCATTGCTTAATCAGCTGACTATCTTACTGCTATCTCCCATGTTCCGTTTTTGTGCATGTCTGAAAAAAGGGGGTCCTTTTAAAAGGGCCTTCCTTTTGGCTCCTGATTTGGACGGTCCTTTCATTGTATCTTTGTTCCGGTTTGAGTGTTTTCTTTTTGGAATAAAAAGAAATTACAAGTGAAAGAATTAAAAACTATATCTGAATTCTCAACAATAAAAAAAAGAATCCAAGACTAAAAAATGAAGAAAAAAATCCAAGCGTGAAAAAATTACAGCAATCTTAGCAACTAGCTAAGAGGGACTTAGGCTTGCTCTGGCAAATAATACAGATCTCAAAAGGGCAGCACAAGAGCGGTGCCCCCTAATTTTTGGTTGTTCTCAGCCCGACGCTTGTTTAGCTTTTTTGTTGGTTACAGTTCCCTTTTTCTCACTTGTAATTGTCTTTTCATATAGATATAAGTTACACGCCGCCAATTTTCCCACCAAAATAGATGTAACTTACACGATCTTTGGATTGTTTAGCTGTTTTTTGTCTTATTCTAGAAGTAACTTACACGTTACACCCCAGTGTGATTGTCTAATTGGCCTTAAATATAAAAAAATAATGAAAACTGTTTTAAAAAAAGCATCTCAAGGAAAACTATGACTTCCATTGGTCAATTTTTAACTTTATTTTTTAACTAATTCAAAAAAAATAATAATAATTAAATTGTTATTTTAGAAAAAATAAGAAAAAAATTATTTTAAATAAAGTCTTAATAATTATGTAATTGTTTATCTTTTTAATGTCATGGATTTGCTGGCATATTTTCTTATTTTTGTACAATGTATTAATCTCATTCATATTAGTTAGTGTATTTAACAATAGGGAGAAATAATATAGCCATCAGATTAGCAGCGAGCGATTATAAGTTCCGTACAGAAATTTTGATCCAAACTTGACATCCGATCAGTCGACTATGATGAGCGTAATAATCGGCCTCCCTTAAAATTTTTCTTTCCACTTTAAGCTGCTGCTACTTATGATCACAAATTAGATTCAAGGAAATTATTATTCTTGACCAAACTAAGTAATTAATTGGGACTGAATTCATAAAATTATTATATCCCCTATCTCTCTGTTATCATAGAAAGGTAAAGAAAAGGATAAATTGTAGAAGTGTTCTCACATATACAGGCCAATAGAGAATGTTATAAAATATTAAAAAATGATAGGTGCCAAACAAAATGTAGCATGAAATGTTGCACAAAGTTACATGTGGCTGCATCAAAATTTATTGGAGAGAGTTTTTTTGATTGTTTTCTAGTAGTTTTTTAGCACAAAATATTGCTAAAAAAACATAAAAAAGACGGTCACCAAAAGTGTGTTCAAACGAAGCCAAAGTATCAGTGATGTCAAAGACCTGTGTGATGATAATGGCTTGGGTGATAATACGTAAAATTTATACTTTTCTAGGCACCATTACATCTCTTATTCTAGCATATTTCTCAAATGGTAGAATAAGACCCATATAACCACACGAAAAAATAAGAAATATTAGTGCCCTGAACAAGCTCCCTCTATTTATTATAGCCCTTGTATGTAGGCCTACGAGGAAAAATAAATGATAAACTTTTATTAATTCTATCATTATCACATCTGCAACTAATTGAACATGGTGAGAGAAAGGAGAGTTGGATGAGTGAATAAGTTGAGGCATTATTGATGATAAGAGGGAAGAGCGAAAGTGGTCAAGCCGAATAAGTATGGCTAGGCCAGTGATAAGCACTGTGACTTCAATCAAACATTTAGATATACTCAAACCTTAGAATTTTAAAAAGGAGAGAAATACATTATCAAGAAACTATCTGTGCTGTCATGGGTCTATCAACGACTTGGTCTATTATTTAATTTTGAAAATGTCCCATTATATACAATTACATCAATCTTTTTATTAAACTAGATAATATATATGAGAAACTGTCATATAAACTTTAACAAACAGCACATCCCTTATATGAGCCATTGTCCTATACCTTTGCTAGCTTGAAATCTTGCACAATATAGATTTATAACAATTTCGCTCCCTCATATGAGATGGGCCTTATCTTCAAAATTTGAACTCCATCGAGTAGATCCAATGTAGTCTATTCAATCATCATATTCAACCAAAACTATTCAAATGTAGTTATCAATTGTGTTCTAGATCCAAAATAAAGTCTAGTTGAGATAATTCTGACTGTGATACTTGAGAAACTTGGTCCATATCATTGAGAGAATCAAGCGTGACTGTTGTACATACATTTATCATCAAGAATCTTATTAATGGTTATTTTGAAATAGACCAATAAGTTTACATCAAATGTTGCATGAAACATTATCAATATAGGAGATTATATTTGGATTGTTCTTGTGGACTTGTAAAACATGACGACATGATTCGTCGAACCCCCTACCTGGCCGGTGTCATCCACCAACACATGTTTTGCCCTTGCTTAAATGATATTGGGATTAATTAGCACTTTTTTTCTTTAAAATGAGAAACTGTTGATGTAGAAACTGCAGGTGCTACCAATGCTTGATGTTCAGCAAAGATTTGTTAACTAGATGGCAATATATTTCAAGATAGCAAACATAGATGCTAATTTATCATCTAAATTTTTAATCAAACCATTATCCTCCTTCATCAAAACAAAATGGATTGAATCCTTTGGGCCTTTGTTATTGATGTTATTGCAATGGCTGAAGAAGAGGAAAGCTCAAATGATGAGAAGAATCACCAAGGTGCTTTCCTTGTCAATGATGGTAGTTAGCGCTATCACCATTAAACCTCGCAAAGAATTGATGATGCACCTGGGGATGTAAAACAATGGAAAGTTAACGAAGAAAGTGAATCTTTGCAACAATGAAAAATGTTGGGAATCGAGGATATGACTAACCCTAATAAGACGAATAATCTGACTAGAATCAAGGTTGTTAGCAAGAACTGGCTTGGGACTTGGCTGCATGGATTTGTGAATTTCTTTTACCTATTTTCTAAAACCTATAAAACTTTGTTTCCTCATAAACAAAGTTACTTTTGATGTCTTTAATGATAAAAGTATTTATCATTTATTTTGAGAAAGTCAATTTAGTTAATGTATATAAATATTTTTATTATATGCCAGAACATTCAAGATGGTGGAGAGACTATGTGTTTAACATAAGTGAATTTAATAAAGAAGAGGAATATTGCAATATAACGTTTGATCTAAGATATTAATTTTCATTATGTCAACCAACTTTAAATTTTGATGAATATTTGCTCTAGCCCATGACTATGAACTCATCGAAATTTATGCATCATATCTTATTCTTTTATATATCCTTTGGGGAAAAAATTGCAAGCTGCATAACTTGGTTTCTTACTAGCTTTATAATAGATTAAGTGCTTCAACTTAATTATAGATTATTCAAATGAAAATAAGATGCATATCTCATATATTTTACAGGAAGCAACTATTCAGTCTTACTATATGTTTTTCACTTATATTGTTCAATTTGTAACATTTTCTATAGTATTGAACTTGAACTCAAACTTAGAAATAAGAGGTTGGAAGTTGATCTCAGGCAGTGAAGAAAAAAAATACCAAAAAAAACTGAAAACATCAAGACATTTGATCCAATATTCATCATGCACTATTTAATTTCAGAATAATCCCATCAGTGAAAAGATAGAATTGATAAAGACTGTTTTAAAACCAAATCATGTAATAATGGGATTGCACACTCTACTGCTGCTCCACTTAGACGGCAGCAGTTATAAGCAAATTAAGGACAGCATACTACATCTGCACCGTCCAAGGTGTTACTACATCAACGGCTGGATGAATAGCATCCTGACAGCCTTTTTCTCTAAGAAGCAGAGTTATATTCTCAAGCAGCTATGATACTTAGTTTTTTTATATGTATATACTTCCTCCTCCATTGCACTCTAACAGAGCATTCAATGCTTCTTTGATATCAAATGAGTGCTCTTTAGAGTTAATTTATGTATGTTGTGCGCAGATCTCTCTAAGTTGTTCCTTCATATCAATTTTGGCATTGAAGCTTTCTATTGAAAGCCGCATTTAATTTTCGTCAATCCTAAGTTCTTAGGTTGTCAATATCATCCTGCTCAGACTCGTCCCTCTTTCTTCACATTTAATCAAAATTATGTCACATAACACCTAAATGGCTAAATCATATGAAATTTTTTATTTAGCTAACTTGATTCGAGTGAGCTATAAATCCAATGTGAAAAATTTGCATTAGTGATTACTTCCATAGTCCCGAGTTGAATATTAACAAAAGAATTTCACATTGTAAATAAATTCAATCACTAACCTTCATAATAGACATGAGTGAGTCGATCCCATCTAATGAAGATGTCCTAATTGGAACACCAATAGCAACCAAGGGAGTCGATGAAGCCGCCAAGCTTACAACATTCCAGATCTTTCAAAAATTAGCGAGATATTAACTCAATATATATCTGACAAATATGTTTGCATATTTTCTATAGTTTCATTTTTTCTTATTAATTTAATAGACTAAGCTTGTAAATGATGATTTGAATGCCCTATTCTTTTGTAGATAAAGCAAAATAATACATTCTTTCAGGCGTTCGATGAGCTGAAACCATTGTTATCTTCATTAAAAGTTATGGAGATTACAGAAAAAATGTGTCGAGACATTAATAGCTTTTACAACCAATGTAGAAACATTTAGTTTTTAACCATGAGCTAACGAACCTCAAATGGCTCATGAAAAGTATTCAAGATCTCTGCAGGCTGCAGCATCCTTCATTGTTGGAAGATCACAATCAGAGCCCATAATTAATAATTGCAATTTAAGGAGTGTTAGTACACAATAGTTATTACGATTATCAATTCAAGAAATACATGAGACTTTCATGCAATAAATTAACTGGCACTCCAACATTTTGGAAGATTTTTTTTTTTTTTAGAAATAACATTTTTATTAAATAACTAATAAAAGGCTTACAACAGCAAGCGGAAAGAAAGAAAATTACAGAAAGGAGCACAACTAAGAAAAAACAACCTCAGAAAAAGAAAGCGAACATTCAACCGAGGGCTCAGAAAAAAGCCGAGACTACCAGCATCCTCGAGACCATTCAAGAACCATCCAGTAGGGAGCACCAACGGTTGCCACAAGGAAGTCGACGAGGGTGCGAGCCCCAGCCACATCATAGCCCCGCAACCTTAAACCGAATGATGAGCAAACCGATCAAACCGTCAAAAACAAGCAAAGTGAAAACACAACATTTTGGAAGATTTCAATGCATCAAATGCATCAAAAAAACTTTCTCCTAAGAATATCATTTGACATTTGATAAAATGTGTGAGAAGCCCTAGTTCT
>NW_021319550.1:804513-810301 GCF_001605985.2 Dendrobium catenatum | reverse complement strand
GCTGAGCTAAGAAATTCTTAAACTCAGAATTTACAAATTCTGAGCCACCGTCCGTGCGTAACGTTTTAATGCGAGATGAGGTAAGATTCTCAATTTTGTTTTTGAAATTAACGAAGGTAGAAAAAACATCAGATTTAAAACATAGCAGAAATATCCATGTGAAACGCGTGTAATCATCAATGAATATTACGTAAAATTTAAAACCTTGAGCGGAGATGGTTGGAGCGGGGCCCCCAACATCGCTGTGGATGAGAGCAAGGGGCTGCGATTGTCTATGTGAAGAACTAGAAAAAACAGTTTTATGGCATTTCGCAGCAGAACATAGTTCACATTGGCTATTTTGTTTATTCATATGTAGTGTCGGATTACAGCTAGAAATTAAATCGAAAACGAATTTATGAGGGTGTCCAAGACGTTGATGCCAAATCTGAGTCGACGCCGATTTAGCCGCTAGCGCCTGATGTTGTATGTTAGCTGGTTTTATAGTAATGGCGTAGAGTCCATCAGTGGACGTTCCTCGAAGAAGGATATCCTGTGTCGCTAGATCCTTCAAAACAAACCCATATGGATCAAAAGTAATAGAAATATGATTATCTTTGGTTAGCTGTGAAATCGACAAAAGATTGTATTTGAGAGAGGGAGTATGAAAAATTTTGGTGAGTCGCAGCTTACGAGAAGGGGTAGGTAGGATACCCGCCCCTGAGTGAGCAATGCTGATTGAGTTGCCGTCGCCAATGGTCACATTGTCGGATCCTCTATATGGCTGAGTTACGGACATGTTTTCCACCTAGTTGGTGAGATGTGCAGAAGCTCCTGAGTCAAAGAACCAGTTGACATTAGGTGTTTCCGATGAGGCCATTAGTGCCGTGTCTGAGTTCTTGGTAGGAACCGTATATTGCAGATTTAGACGGTGCCAGCACGAGGTAGCGGAGTGCCCTTTCTTGGAGCAAATCTGACATATTATAGAGGCAAAAGGATTTTGCCGATTTTTGTTAGACGAGCCATATGAGTTCTTGGCTCTTGATCAAGTACCGCGACCACGATTTGTAAACAAGGCCATGGTAGGATCGGATGCTAATGCAAATCTTGTTGCGTCAGATGCAATGTTGATCTCCTCACTTAGTAAGAGAGGATATAGTTGATGCAGACTCAGTGGTAGCGGTGTCGTTCTAACTGAAGATTTGAACGATTGATACTGTTGTGGGAGACCATTAAGAATGTAATGGATCACGTCTTCTGCATCAACCGAAGAACTGGCCGCGGCGATTTGATCCACTATGGATTTTATCTCTGAAAGATAATCAGTCATTGACTGATTCTTGAGCGCAACATTGTGCAAAGCATTCTTGAGTTGGATTATCTTGGAGCGGTTTGTTGCTTGAAACCTTGTTTCAAGAGCTGTCCAAACTTACGCTGTAGACTCAAGAGAGATTACGTAAGGGATAATTGAGGAAGAAATAGTGGAGCAAATGGAGGCCGACAGATTTTGATCTGTAAGAAGCCATTGCGCGTAGAGCGGATTCGGAGTTGAAGAACCATCAGAAAGAATCGTCGTAGGGGATGGCGACGGAATATTAGGATCAAGAAAATGTAAGAACCCATTTGCTCGGAGCGTTTTGATGATCTGAGATTTCCAGATCATAAAATTGTCCGGCGCGAGCGGAGCTGTAACCAGATTTCGGAGGTTGGAGACGACGAATTTTAGTGTCGCGGGAATGAGATGGTCATCTTGATGAGTGCCATCGTCCCGATCGTGAAGCCTGGAGGAGGCGGAATCGGCCATTGCTCGGGATCAAGAACAACTTCCTGATACCATGTACAAACAGAGAAGCAGCGGAGATAAAAGAAGAGATAAGAATTTGTTATTCTTTCTTGCATACCGTCTCACTGTACAGAGTTTACAATATATAGAAGCATATACAGATACCGATGGCTTATTTACAAAGCTTGCCATCAAGTATTTATATTGAAATATGAATAACAGAGAGTCTATTCTAACAAAAAAAAAAGGAAAGAAACTGACTAAAAACAGGTGAAACGCTAAAAAAGATAAGTCTAAGATTTATATGTCTACTGTTATAAATAACTCAAGTGACTTTCATAACATTGAAATTAACAAAATGTAATGGATTTAATAAATATATAAATTAAAAATATTTGAATATAAAAATCACTACTAAAAAAGAGGGAATGAACGTACATTATCTAGCAGATGCTTTAAAACTGCTGCTATATGTGACATATAAAAGCAGTTTTAACCACTGCAATTAGTACCGGTTACAATCACCACAAAAAAAATTATGGTTTAAATCGCTGTTAGAAGTTTATTATAGCAGCAGTTTTAACCACTACAATTAATACCGGTTATAATCACCGCAAAAAAAGTTGTGGTTTAAATCGCTGTTAGAAGTTTATTTGATTTCTTTTCAAATCATGCCCTAGTTGACATTTCTTGACCATGCCTATATGTTTTTCCACTTGCTCATTGTTCGTCATTGCCCTTGCGAGTGCCGAGGCCTCTTAATTCTTTATTCTGAGTAATTAGTTTATTGATTGATTATAAAGGCACTAGCATTCATTTGACTTGTTTTTTTACTTTTTCTTATGGTTTCGCCGCCGATAGTTTCATCCCCCATCTCGCACGTAACTCCATTGTGATTAACTTGTTTGTTGATTGATTATAAATATACTAGCTTTGATTTGAGTTGGATTTTCTTTTTTTTTTTTTCATTTGGTTATTTTGCATAGATTCCTAATCTTTTAAGTTAGCTTAAGGGTTTCATTTTTTTATTGGAAATGATTCTTTGTACAAAATCCATTATCTTTTGTTTCATCTAGAATTCTCACCATGTCCATTTGTCATATTTAATTTTATACAAATTTTAGAGCTAGGGTTTCAAAAAGTCATATGAATATGCCATAGATTAAGGAAGCCATTGGATTCTTATTCAGTTTTTTCCTAGACAAAAGACAATAGAAAAAAATTATTCTAGTTAATTTGTTTTCATTATGGATCCTCTCAATCGAGCATGTACATTAATCTTTGTTGTAGAAAAAAGTTTCAATTGTTATGTATTACAAGCGCTGAACTTATATATATATATATATTCCCACAAAATAGATAATATATTAAATTAACAAAAAAGGTTACACAGTCATGAGAAATCAGAAAACGGAGAAATACAATGAGGAGAGGACTCAGTATTCGGCCGAGGCTCCCAGCACCCCTGAAACCTTGAACAGACCGTCCAGTAAGGTGAAAAAGCGTCCCTAAAACCCAGCAACTCGAAGAGATTCACCAAAGGTTGCCACCACAAGGTGACGAGGATACGAGCATCAGCCACATCATAGTCCAAATCCAACACACTGCTAATCCGATTGAAAACATAGCAAAGGAGAGGAAAGAAGAAAGCAATCAACAAAACAAATTATCTTCTTCTCCGGCCCCTCCCTCGGAAGCGCCCACGAGATGCAGCTGAGATGACAGGTCTATCCCGCACCAGATTAAGTTCGTTACCAGGGTCAGATCCACAAAAAAAATCATGAGATGCACCACGATCCGAAAATTCCGATTCCGATTCAAATTCAGACGAACCATTGAGCCAATCCACATGGTTCCTAATATCAAAACCAGAATTGACACCCAGCTGATTAACCAAAGTATTCATATCGACTAAGTTAACTGGAACATTAATGAAATTATCAGAGCTAACCGAAAGTCCATTCAAAGTCTCCACCCGCCCACAATCCGAATTACAATTAACATTAACAACAGGAGATCCCGACGGCAGCAAAACCACACCAGCCAAATTTTTGTCGCCCAAAATTGGCGACTGAATATTCAATTGGTCGAGTCCAGCTATAATAGTACGACATTCTTCCACCACGATATTAACAGCAGGAGCAGTTACTGTGCCCGAAGAAACCCCAGTCGCATTAACACCCCCAGCCTTAATAACCCCCTCAACAACAACATCAACTTCAGAAATAACAGACGTTGGCGCAACAAAAGCATTAATAGTATCATCAACGTAACCACAACATTAACATCAGAAACACCATCCAGACCTCCATGATCCAACGGGGCTTCAGTATTAGCCAACTCATTTACACAGAGAGGGATGGGAGAGGAAATAATAGGATTAACAGAGTTCATCGGAGGATTAGAAACAGGATTTGCTAGCGAGGGAGCCGCAATGACAGTAGGACTCAACTGAGGGAAAAACTTGATACAATCAGATTTTTATGCCCCACCGCCTTACACTGAAAACTAAAATTCGACATACCCTCAAAAATCACTTTTTGAACATAACCAAATCTCTTCGGGCCAAGCCAAACGGATTCAGGATAAGATTTTGAGATGTCAAGTTCAACAAGAATGCGTGTGACAGATGGACGAGAACTGACAGCGGTAGCATTGTCAGTTTGAATAGGGCGACTAAATATCGATCCCAAACCCAATAGAATAGGGAAGGGGAGAAATGATGCGGACGCAAACCGGGAAACGAAATCCACATAGGGACTACCGGCGATTCCTCCGAAAGATCAAGATGGGGTGACCATTTAATGACTTTCATAAAACACCCAAAAACAAAGTAAGAGCGATGTGCGAAAATTCTCCCATAGTCAAGATCATTCGATAGTTTAATCAAAACATTGGCTTGATCCAATACAGTAACAGAAAACTCGCCGGAAAGTTTAAGATTGAAAAGAACTTGCGGATTGAGTCTAAATCAGGCCGCTTAAGGTGAAATTTCCCTACCAAAGTAAATTCAAATGGTTTGGCAAGATGCAAAAACTCATCTTCCAAAAACCACAAAGCCGATATCCCACGAATCGTCGAAATCCGAAAATCAGGAAAACCATTCGAATCAACGACACCAGATAAAGCATCTTTGAAGGATTTCGAATGCTTATCCTCCAAAAAGCCAGGGTATAACCGTTTATTTGCCATGGAAACCACGCCGGAGACGAAGACGAGCGGAGGCGGCTAGGGCTTCAAAAGGGGGGAAACCCTAACAGAGGAAAAGGCGTGCCCATTATGTGTCAGTTGGGATTTCATGTGAAATACATGAACCTAGATAATTGAATAGTTTTTTCATTATTTGATTATTAGCTTCTCATTGTTTTCCTATTATTTACAAGTTGGCAATTACATTTAAATTCAATTGTTAAAAGCAAAACATTCCCACTTTTTCATGGCAGCTGTAGTTAACTAATAATGATTTTTCAGCGAAGTTGTGATGAATGTAACATGCTTCAACCTATTACATACTCCTTATAGAACTTAATTGCTTATCGGTTTCATAGATGGGCTAGTTCTATATGCTTCGATCCAACATTTGGAATCAATTTCATTTTTTGCTCGGTTTCAACTGATGATCCGTTTAGATTTGTTGCGGGCTAGAATATATGCGGCGATAGAGTTAAAAATTTTCCTCTCAGCTTTGTACATATATCAAGGAAAACAAACATAAGAAAAAGGAAACACCAGCATTTTTACGTAGAAAACCTTAAAAAAGGGAATAACTATGGGTTGCAAAACCGCTACGAAATTCCCTTGCAACGAATAGTACTAAACACAAAGTACAACGGTGGTGTAGTGATTTAAAAATCATTGTAATGTTTATTGTTGTAGTCGAAATCCCAAAGAAGTGCTGAGAAAGCCCCTTTTTGGGTAATGAATAATTGAATATAATACAAAATTTATGAATTAAATGTCATTAATATAAATAAATTTAACGTATTGGATTTAATAAATACATCAATTAAGGATATATAAATATAA
>NW_021319550.1:747169-800363 GCF_001605985.2 Dendrobium catenatum | reverse complement strand
TTAAGAAGTAGTAAGAAAGCCATCCCAAACGAAGAATTATTCTAAAAAAAGATGGAAAAAATCTGATGTAGATGCGATGAATATTTTGTAATTAAGGAACTGTTTGGGAGAACTGTTGTGTTTTATAAAGTTAATTTTGAAGTTATTATAGATAAAATAATTGCATAAAGTAGCTTTTTACTATAGAAATTTTTAAAAAGCTGTGAGAAAGTATAAAAAAATTTATTATGATTGGTCTATATTTAGATTAAGTCGTTTCGTAAGACATGATACCCATGTAAATACCTATATAAAGATACTATAAGTTGATGCATAATTTGGAGAAAATGAAACAAAACTTTAGATAATTTTCCTCCCTCTTCATCAGGGGCGGAATCCCATTGTCTCCACGGGGGACCATTGCCCCCCTCAAAAAAAAATTTATTTATTTATTATATAATTCTTTAGATGATTTGTTCATAAATTTATATTTTACTCTTTATATAATGATTTTAAGGCAATTGCCCTCCCTAAAAGTTTTAAAATATTATGGTATTTAGGCAATTGCCCCCTATATAATTAAACACATTATATAGATGTGTTATTGCCAGGAAATGATGAACCATGTAGAGGTCGAATCCCGCTAGGGGGCATTGTGCCCTTGGACCCCCGATATAGCTGCCAACAGTTACTTATAAATTTGCCCCCCATGAAAATTATAACTGATTCCGCCCCTGCTCTTCATCTCCTTCCCTTCCAAGAAGCTCTAAAAGGCTTCTTTTCCTCAAGCAGGAATTTTAACAAAAAAAGTAATTGAATAAAATTATTATTGTTGTCTTAAAAGTAAATCAATTAAAAAGTTGTCCCAAAGGTATCCTAAATTTCATAACATTTGGAGAAGAGAAAAATAAAAATTAGAGATGTCATATTATGCAATATCATAGCTGAAAATTCGGTTTCCCATCCCTTTCTATCATACGCGGTAAGAGGTCGATAAACCTAACAAATTGAAGTTACGTTCCTCATCATAGGCATGGATGATAGGCATGGATGGCGTGAATGGGCCCACAACAACGTCACACCAAAATATTGCAAGATTTAAGGTTGATTTTGGTACTACATGTTATACCATCATTTTTGATAAAATCATTATTTTTTTATAGATATTGTTGAAAATTAATATAAAATTTAATTTTATAAATATTTTAGAATAGGCAAAATATATAAATTTTTTCCATATAGCTTTCTTACGAATTTTTAAAGCTATTTTTTAATAAAAAATTTATTAAAAAGCTATTTTAAAAAATAATAAAAATGGTATATCAAATGAAGCCTTAATAAATAAGAAAACATTGTTTTTTTTAATATGTTCATTTTAAGCTATCAAATGAACCTTTAGTTATCGAACGAGCTTAGTTTTTTTTTTTTTTGAGTTAAATTATGGGCAGAGCTCCTATATTGATCAGAAAAAAGAAATTCAATGTGTTGCTATACTAAGATTGATTATAGATGAGCCGCTACAAAAAAGTGAGCAATAGCTCACCCCCAAAAACTAAAAAAGACTATAATCAAGCATAAATGATGAATATTGCTAAAAATAATAATAATATTAGTATTTTATTCATATTAAATAGTACTATCAAAACAAATTAAATGATTTTCAAAATCGTCATAATATAATTATTTGTTTTTAATTATAATCCTACCATCATAGTACAGTTTTTAGAAGATGGTTTATTTATTATTTAAAACAAATTGCAATAATTTTGATATCAAGGTAGAAAAAAAATTATTTATATATAAAAGCAGAAAATATCTGTTATGTTCCCGAGTAATTAAATGTCATTAATTTTTAATATTTATTAAATATTTTCAAATTTTAATTCAAAATTTGTTTACTAAAAATCTACTTTAAAAACCATTAAAAAGACCGTCTTTAATTTAGGCTTCATTTGGAACGTCTTTTTTGTTGCTTCTTACAGTAAATTTTTAGTAAAAAAATTAAAATTTATGTACTAAAAAGCTGTTTTAAAAATCAATAAAAAAGTCTTCCTAAATGAAGCCTTAAGCTTGGTTTGATTTTCTTATGTTTTTTAAAACAATTTTTAAGTTAAAAATTTTTAAATTTATTCTAAAAAACTGCTTTAAGGAGCAGAAGGAAAGCCATGTCAAATGAACCTAAGTCATATACTCTAACCAACTCAAAAAAAAATAAAAAAAAAGGAAAAAATTTTCTAACAAAATTTAGTGAAAATAAATTTTTAAAAAATTTAATTTATGTTAAGATGAATATAATCAATATATCATATGAAGTATGAATTAAAATTTATATTACTCTTTAAAAATAAATTTATATCCTACCTAATTTTTTCTTTAAATAATATATTATTTAATTTTAAAATGATTTTAATTTTTAGGATGAAGAACATTTAAAAATTTTTATCTTTAAATTTAAATTTAACTTTTATGTAGAGTTTGATTTATGCGCTTTTCGGTTGGTACTTAGTATCATGATTATCCTTTTATTTGAAATTTAATTAATAAAATATTTTAATATTGTTGCACCGTTGAAAGAAAAAAAGGAAGCCACATTCCCTGCAGTTTTGTGGTGCCACGTGTAATATTATTCAATAGTTCAAGAGGGGCTAGCTTCAGCACCGCAAATTTTTATGTCCGGACCTAAATTTTTGTCCTGATTTGTACGCTTTTCATGCTTCTGATATATTTTTACAAAAAAATTAGTTAATACATAATTTTAATAACATATTAGCTGCTTTTTTATTGAGTATTTATAAAATAAAACAAAATTGTAGCAAAAGTACAACAAATATCTTACTCATTAAGTATTTATTACCATTTTGTTACTCTTTTGCTGTGTTTTTCAAATACTCAGTAAAAGGATAACAAAATGGCAGTAAAAGGCATCAAAAGGGCTGTCTTTTGCAAAAAATACATCAAAAGCACAATAAAAGCATATGAAAAGAGCACAAATCAAGAGAAATTTAAGCCCGATGACCGAACCTAATAATTTGCCCTCCAGCAGAGGCAGCTGTGGGTTTCCATTAATTTTATGATCGGCCTATCTATGGGCTTCTCTAATGTAACGATTTCAAATTTCATAAATTTTTTCAAATTTTATACAAAAATAATTTTATCTTTAGACTTTTAGGAGCTCTAAGTTCTGCTAAAAAGAAAGAATGCAATATAAAAATAATAAAGTGTAAAAAGTAAAATAACTCAAGTGTAAAAAAAAAAAAACTTTAGTGCTTTTAGATTAGTTTAAAATAAATAAAATGAAATTTTTTTGTTTAATTTGAAGCAAAGTGGATTTAATATAAAATTTAACGATAATGACGATGGTGGGCGATAGTGACTTTGGTAGTGGCTAGTGGGCGGTGGTTGGTGGTGGTGGCGGCCGGGGGTAGATGGCGATAGTTGGTGGTGGGCTATGTCTGGGTGGAAGGGGTGGCGATGGTGGCTTGAATTTGGTGGTGGCTAAGTGGTTGATTGCACTGAAAATAGTTTCCTCTTAAAATTAGCCGACTTTATTTTACTTCAAAAATTTTACGCTTTACTTTATTTTACATGTCTATTTCATTCAATCAAACATCAATATTTTAAATGCTTGTAAAGTACATCCAGGCGAATAATTTATTTTGTTTGATTTGAAGTAAAAATAATGTAGTGTAAAGTTTAAAAAGTTAACGGTGGCTGTTGACTAGCAACATTGGTGGCTCGACCTAGGAGGGTGGTTGTGGCCCCTGGAGGGTGAGGTGGCCAGTGAGGTTGGTGGCGGCCGGCGGGTGGCGGTCAAAGAGTGGCAGCGATGGCTGTTGGTGGTGGCCTGAGACTGGTGGAGGTGGCTAGCGACGGTCAAACGAGCTTGCTTACAATATAAAGCATTTTCACTCAAAATTAAACGAGTTTGTTTTATCTAAAAAATGAATTAAAATGATTTACATTATATTTATTTTGAATTCATTTTTCATCCAATCAAACATAAAAATTGTTAAAATTCATGTATTTGTAATATTTTACACCTTAAAACATCCCATCAAATAACCCCTGAATAATTATTTTACACACACTTTATTTCATATCAAACAGCCTCTCTCTCTCTCTCTCTCTCTCTCTATATATATATATATATATATATATATATAATTAATTATACGTGCGAACTCCCGTGCTGTGTGGCGCGTGCCGGACTGCCGCCGTCCGAACCCGCCTACGCGCCTGCCGTCGCTCCGCACTAGCTGCCGCGCTCCAACTGCCGAACCCGCGTGCCGCGCTCCAGCTGACAAGTCACGGAAACGGGTCGGGTCAACCCGGCAACCCGGTCGGGTCGGGTTCGGGTTGAAATGTCCGACCCATTTGCAAAAATGGGTCGGGTTCGGGTTGACCCATTTAGATCCGGGTCGGGCGACCCGAACCCGACGGGTTGGCCCAAATTGACACCCCTACTCAAAAGCTTATTCTCAAATCTCTATATATTGAAATTTAAATTTAATAACAATTAATTTCAATAATTTAGAATAATGAAATTAGCAATAAACTAATTAATAGAATTAAATTTTATGGTTAACTTATTAAATACTAATTAAAAATTAACAATTTAATAAGCATAATTATGCCTTCCAAATCACTATTTGATAACACTAAATTATTATAATTAAAATTTATGTTTCTAATTAAATCATAATTTATCTCAGCAAATTTTGTTGGGTGAGCACATGAGAATATTCTAATCCTTGTCATTTTCCATGTCACACTCAAAAATAACTTTTTATTAGTAAAAAATTCTTTAAATGGAAATTTTAAAGATTAAAAATAAATGATTGATCATCAATCATAAAAGCTATATGTCTACTCTGTTTGTCACTAATCATCACTAATTAGAATAGAGTAGAAGAGACCATCAAAGCTCTCTATGGCAAGAAGGCAACAAACTCTTATTAAAAAAATGTGACACCTTCCAACTCCTCATTGGCTATGTGAAGCTAGGCAAGTGGGCTAATCAAATAAATAAATATACATAAGAAAAAATTTCAAAATAGTCTCTAGATTATTAATATATGGCCAATTTAGTTCAAAATATTATACTATCTCAATTTGATCTCTCTACCATACAAAAATAGATCCAAAATAATTCCTTCTATTATAATTGTAATATAAAAATTATGTCTCTCCGGATTTTAAAAATTGATTTCAATTTAGACTTCGTTTGAGACAGTTTTCTTATTATTTTCTAAATAAAAAATTTTAAAACAATTTTTTTTTTTAACTATAAAATTTTCTATTAAAAATTGCTTTGGAAAGCTGTCTCAAATAAAATCTTAGGCTTCATTTGAGACAGTTTTTTAAATGTTTCTTAAAATAATTTTCTAGCAAAAAATTAAACTTCTTTAAGAAACAGTAAAAAAATCGTCTCAAATGAAATTTTGAGGGACTAAATTGGAATGAAAATATATTCTAGGTATAAAATAATTATATATGAATAATTGGGTAATTATTTTGAAATTTAACCCAATGCATATGAATTTTTTTTTCTTAGAAATTTTTTGATGTATTTTTATTGAACATTTTGTACCATATAATCAATTGTTATTTAATTACTGAAAGGTAAAATGGCCTGCTATCAATCAAGGAATACTTCCAAATAGGTTCAATAATTTTAGCAGAGCACAGCTTCCTTGCTTCTCAAGGCTTCATTTTCCAATTAGAAATCATAGTCCCAACAAAAATGAAGCAAGTAATCTGCTGTTTCCAGCCTTCAATTTTGGCCTGACTTTCCCCCAACTGTGGAGAAAAATATTAAATCCATGTTTTTTTTTTCTCAAAGATGAGAGCTATGCCCCAAATATATTAAAATTACAATAAAAATTTACTTGTAGACTGAAAAAGATAAGATGATTCAAAAATTTGTGGCATCTTAATCTAAGAGGTCATGAAAAAAAATATTGAATAGATATGACTAAAAAATTCTATTTTCATTATTATCATTTTTATTTAGCATTTGAAAGTGATTGGATGCCACAGTTAAAATAAATTTTGATAAGAGCTTAGAAGGTAAAATAAAATTTACATTTTACTATTTTTATCATCTTGCATGCTATTAACATAGTTAATGGTGTTTTGTCGGACATTAGTTGAATTTTGTCGTGATGATTTATTTGATGTCGTTTCTCAATGAGCTCGTGCTTGACTTTGTATTCTCATCACGCACCACAATATCTGCAGCCACTACTACCCCATCAACAAGAGAGATTATTGGGTGCGGACACCGAAAAGAGAGAACCGTCCGATTTTCTCTATGTTTATAGTAAAAGCATAGTCAAAAGCACAATTACTGTAACAGTTGAGTTTTGTTTGCGCTTTTACTATAAATATAGAGAAAATCGGACGGTTCTCTCTGTCCGGTGTTCTATGTATGATATCCGCACATAATAAAAAGTCCATCAACAAGCTCTCATGTAATTTCCTCAACTCATTGTTGCAATGGGTATCATGAATTTTGATGGGAGTATAAGATGGGAAGTGTGGAGGTCGAGAGAGTTTAAGAAATAGGTGAACGATAGAGTGTGACGAAGGGAGATTAATGATGTGGTGATATGATGAAGGATCATAACAAGATGTGTTTTTTTTTTTATATATATTTTAATAACTATTGCTATAACTAATACAATTGATATGTTAAATATTTAAATTTAATACCCATTGATATGTTAAATTTAAATATTTTATGTGCTATATTTTGAAAATTTCCTTCATTTAATTTCAAAAGATATTTCCAGCTCCAATCAAGCCAAACCCATCTGCCTTGACACTTTCCCCATCCTTCCTTATCAAAATACAGTAATCTCCATTTCCTGTGTCTAGATCACATCATTTTGCTTATTTCGAGAAAAAGTTGCTATGGTCCTTTTCTAGGACCTTTTGCTGTGACTTACCATAGGAAATATAACAAGCTGTCTTCTCCTTCTCACTTTTCTCCTTTTTTGGCTACATAAATCCCACCCATCCTTCAGCTTACCTTCTCACATCACTTCTTCCTCTTCTCCAAACCTCTCAACTTGTACTGCCATGGGCCTAAGTGGAACTATAGATTACTTATCTGACTTGTTTGGAAGCACCCACAAGCATAAGAAGAAGAAGCAACTTCAAACTGTGGAGCTCAAAGTGAGGATGGACTGTGAGGGTTGCGAGCTTAAAGTCAAGAAAGTTCTCTCCTCCATGAAAGGTTATAAGTTCTTCTCCCTTCTGAACTCTGTAAACCCTTCTGTATGATTAATTAATTTTTGATTTGTTGGATTTTGCAGGAGTTAAGTCTGTACACATAAACATGAAACAACAGAAGGTGACGGTGACTGGTTATGTGGAGCCAAACAAAGTATTAAAGAAGGTTCAATCCACAGGGAAGAAGGCTGAGATATGGCCTTATGTGCCTTACAACTTGGTTTCTCAACCCTACGCTGTTCAGTCTTATGATAAGAGAGCACCACCTGGATATGTGAGGAATGTAGAGAATTTTACTGTTACTACACAGGGGAGCAGACAAGAGGAGCATATCGCAAACATGTTCAGTGATGAAAATCCAAATTCCTGCTCTGTCATGTGAAGAAGAAGAAGATCTTAAAATCTCTAGTAATTAATAGTTCTGAGGAGTTTGTTTTCTTGATCTGTTTGATGTAAAGCAGTGCAGGAAATATTTTCTTCCTTCTTCCTTTCAGTTTCATGTTTTGATCTGAAGAGTTTTAGAAGGTTTTTGATCTGTTTGTGTCCTTTCTCAATTTTTATGATTGTATTTTGAGGAGGTTCTGATGTGTGATATTGGTATGAAGAGTGAAGAATTCAACTCATGTTGGGAATGAGGTGTGGGAGCAGTAATGGAATCAGAGTTTCAGTCTTTGTAAAGCAGAATTTACTGTTTCTATCATCTTGTTTGGTAATGAATCATTGATTGCACTTTGATGATTCTAAAGCTGTTTGGCATTCAAATTTAAGTAGGATTATGAAAGATTTTGCTAAAAAATCTTATCAAATAGAAAGTATTATTCTCTAAAGATTTATAATTAATAGCCTTATTTAAGTTGAAGCCTACTTATAGCTAAATAGCCTATTAGTGTAGAGAGTTGATATGATCTTTCAAATTCTAAGATTTCATTTCATTGTTTGGATTTTGAACATTTATTGCTAATGTTTTGTTTTGTTATTGAGAGCTCAAATGATGAGGGGTTGTTTGGTAGCACTCAATATTTGATTTAAGTAGGATTTCATAAATTCTCTAAATCTAGATTTTGGAAATCCTAGGAGGCCTAAATCCTGAAAATTTATTGCTAACATTCATAATAAATTCTTTTAAATCATGTGTAACTGTTTGATTATAGAGCGGATTTAACGAGCAGACTCTTTCCTCTCACGCTCATAAAACCTTATATCTGGCAAAATAGAGGATTTCGGAAATCAGGGATTTAGCATGAAAAGGGGGAATTTTCAATCTACGTTGGCTTTCATTTGTCGTGAGATTTGGTTTTGCATTTTAGGCCAAATCTGCCTTAAATTGGGCCTAAATCCTGCTACCAAATAGCCCCTCAGAGTTGAGCCAATAAATTAATCGATGCATTTATTTTAAGCTTAAATGCTCAAGTTTTAGAGTGTAAACTCAATACTCATACATACCTTAAAATATATTTTCTAAGTTGAGAGGTTAGATTAATTAGCTCATAATAATAAGATGAGGGCCTTTTAATATCATTAGACTGGCATGAACCAAGAGCAAATTCAAGCACATCAATGCATCATGATTTTGAGTGATTTTTTTTTTTTAATTTTAACCATGACGCAAAGGATCAAGATTTATGAAAGTCAAAGTTTTCATTATCTATTTTATTACCTATGTAGCGAATATTAAATAGGGTAAAAAATGGGTTCGATATATGCTATAAAATGTTGATTCATTAGGGAATTTGAGCATATTAGAACCTAACTTGAAAGGAGAGAAAATGGGTAAAGAATTTTGTTCAAAAATGACCCTACTTGACTTGAGGATGATTAAAAAATCACAATCATTGTAGCATCTTTCTAACTTTCTCATTTCATAACTCTCTCCTTATTAAAATAAAATTTAATTTTACTTCTCTTATGGTTTGTTCATGTCTTTAAATTTATTATTGTTTTCTTGATGAGGTCTAAGATATTTTGGGATTATAAACTACAAGATGGTACATATTTTAACATAATAAAAATTATTTCAAGAAAAAAAAAAAACTTATGCCTATGTATCAAAACTAACAACTAAAAATTTCCTATCATTATCATCCAGAATGGGATGAAGAACAATACCCTTATGTGATTTATTGCACATGAGATGCAATATTTAATGTCAGATGAGTGTATAATGAGTGTGTTGATTTCTATTTTTAAAAATGAATGTGATGCACAAGAGTGTGCAAATTATAGAGGAATTTATATAATGTGCCATATTTTAAATTTTTGGGAGCGAGTAATTGTGCATAGGTTACGACATGATACTAATGTTTCTCAAGATCAATTTGGACTCATGTCAGATAGGTCTATTATGGAAGCTATTCATTTATTGAGAGATTTGATGGAGAAGTATATGGAGAATAAGGAGGATCCATATATGATATTTATTAATTAAGAGAAAAGTTTTGATAAAGTTCCAAGAGAAATGCTATTGAGAGTTTTAGAAAAGAAAGAGGTAAATAATGCTTGCATGCAAGTCATTAAGTATATGTATGCAGGAGCTATTACTTGTGTTCAAACACAAAGAGGTTGAATAAAGTATTTTCCTATTTTAGTTTCATTACATCACGGTTCAGTTTTAAGCCCATACCTTTTCTGCTTTAGTCATGGATGTTCTTCCTAATCATTTGAAGAAGGATGCATCCTCGTTTATTATTTTTGCTTATAATATTCTTCTTGTTAATAAGACGAGAGGGAGTTGAAGGTAAACTTGAATTATGGATGTCAACTTTAGAGCCAAAAGATTTTCGTTTGAGTAGATCTAAAATTGAATTCAAGGAGGGTAGTTTTATTAATAATAGATCTAATATAGAGTTTGTGACTTTGGGTGATCAAGTTATTAAATAAGAGTACATGTTTTAGATATGTAGGATTTATTTTCTAGAGTGATAATAACATAGAAGATGATATTATTGGTAGAGTTCAAGTTGGACGATTGAAGTGGAGGAATGCATCGGTCTTATTGTGTGATAGAAAAGTACAACTCAAACTTAAAAGAAAATTATATATAATGGTGGCGAGACCTGCAATGCTTTATGGCGCAGAATGTTGGCCTTTAAAAGAGAAGCATATAATTAAGTTAGGTGTTACATAGATGAGGATGCTTAGGTGGATGAGTGGCTTTACTCTTAGGGATAGAATATGAAATGAGCATATATATGAAACTGCTAGATTAGCTCCATTGGTAGATAAGATTATAGAGAGTCACCTTAGATTTTTTGGTCACATAAATTGTAGGCCTTCTGATGACTCGATTAGGAGAGTGAATGTATTAGATTTGGCCTATGTTAAGAGTGATAGAAATAGACCTAAAAAGACTTGGTTGAAAAATATTAAAAATGACCTTTTTGTAATAGATTTAAATTAAAAGTTGCCTCTTAACATGACATAATAGAGAAAAATAATTCATCTAGCAAACCCCATGTAAATGATTGATGTTGTTATTGTTATTATTGTTGAGATACAATATTCAACGATCGTAGAGTTTAAATAAATAAGTTGTCATGACCCTAATATTGATCTAGTACATAATCATTTGAAATATAAAATAAATAACCCAATGAAGGGGTTTAATTCCTAAAAAAACATTTATGATATTAAGTTATTGGATAAGATCATATATCAATATGAAGTATAACCATCTAAATAGAGTTTCCCATTTGAGAAGAAAAATAGAGGAAATTAGTATCTTCCTTCCCCCCAAAGAGTATTATGTGGAATTGAATGAATGATATTTTGATACCTTAATCAAACATATGCTTGACATATATGTCACATCACACCCAAAATTAGTGTCTAACCAAACACTTTCAATTTGTGGCAATTAAGCTAAGTCATCTTTGAGATTCATATTGACCATCATCCTCTTAAGATGACGGAGGCTAAAAATCTTAAGATTAATACTCTATATATATATATATATATATATCAATGGCTCTGAGATTAGTATTGATGATGATCATAGGTTGGTTGGTATGATTTGGGATTTCGATGTGTGTTAAACTTTTATCTTGGATGAGCAAAATTCTAAATCGACGGGCTCAAATTAAGAATCCAAATTTTTTAATTTGCAAATTAAGAATCCATTTTTTTTAATTTGCTATTCATGCTTGAATTTAACGAGGCTAAATTTGAGAAGAAATGATAGTTGATGTTATGAGCTCTCTTATGGGATGTGAGGAAGATGGTTGGGCTCGTGCGTTAGGGTCATTGGTGCGGATTCATGAGTATGAAGGTCATGCTACTGGCACGACTACACATCACAAGATTGCCAAATATTTCAAGAATAAAGCATGGGTGTAATTATATTAGGAATTCGCTCGATTCAGCCAAATTTAAAATTCATAGAAAATGATGTTGGCATTGTCTGAATCTTTTTTTTTTTAATACTTCAAACTAAGTTTAGATTCACATATTTCTTTTACTTTACACCTATTATAAAAATCAAATAACCTCTGCTAAATTTTTGTGCAAAATAATTTCGGGTTATCTCGCGCTTTGAGCTAACAAACGAGCAGGCCGGAGGACTATACTCTTAATTCTTTTTCGACGAGAGCACCCCAAAGCCCATGGGCTCCGTATCCTTTCAGAAGCCCAACGATTGCATAAACGGCTCATGATTGCTGAGTTAATGCCGATTTTTAGGGCACTATGATTAGTTGGCTAAGAAAATAGTTATTCCGGCATATTGTGTTCTGACATTTTTTTCTACCGTGAAGGTCATTAAGAATATATCATTATGATGGTCCAGCAGAACACATTGTTTCTCGAGGTTTCAATGTCATCGAGAGGTGAGGTATTTACTCGTTAATTATTCTGTGTGGATACCGAACGTTGTTCGGAGACTAATCAGAATAATATGTTAGGTCATCTCTATGCCTGGTAGTGCTCGGTGCCGCTGACGTGGCGTGTTCTAGTTGGTCTCCGGACAACATTCTACGTTCGATTTACGCACATAATAATTTATCAGTATTGCTCAAGTTGTGGTTTTATGTAGGATTAAGAATGTGCTCTTATAGGTAAGGGTGTCAAGATAATATATTATAATTATGCATAAAATTTTTATTATGTAAAAAAATTACTATTAAATAAAGTCATCTATTTATTTTGAGAAATGACGTCATATCATAAAATATCATGTAGAAGGTAATCACTTCTCAATTATTTTATTAACTAAATAATCAAAATATCTTTATTTCACAGAATTTCTTACTTTCAATTAAGAATTATTATAATTAATTTAATTAATGCAATTAGTTTTTTTAAATAAATAACTAATTAGTTAAATAATTATTAATATAATTACCAATCAAATACTTATTAAAATAATATCTAAATAAGTAATTAAATAATTAGTAACTAAATTATTTGATAAGCAAGCTATTTTCAAATTATACTGTTTACAATTATGACTGATTAACAATAATTAAAATTCGAATTATTAAGTATTTAGTTTTTAAAACATAAATTTAATTTAAAAGACAAATTAAATATAAAATTTTAATGAGTTAATCGCCCTAAAATCCTAAGTATTCTTGAAAATTGAGATATAATTTTTGCTTTTTAATTTTTTGAGTTAAAAGAAGTTTGAAATTTCTACTTTGAAATTATGCATATTATTATTATTTTTTCATTATACATGTTTTTGATTACTTATACGTACATATTTTAATGCTTAACTACCAAATATTTTCACCTTTTTTGCCATAAAAACTTTCAGATTTTTATTTATGGCTGCTCTCCACGGAATGTTTGTTAGGCCCATTATTTCTAGGCCCATAATATTCCACTTGGTATAAATTTATCTCCACAAAAAATTTCTACTTAATTGTAAATATTTTATTATATTCCTTTTTTTTTTAATGAAAGGCATATTTTTTTAATAAAATATGTTAGAATCTGTTGGACATTATTCTTATATCAAGTTTTTTAAGAGAATATTTGATTAGTGTTTTATAAGTTTTTTCTTTCAGTTATCCAAGAAAATAAACCAAGTTATTTTTAAAAATATATTAAATAACTTTTAGTTTTTTTTCTTCTCATTATTATCAAAACTTAAATTTACCGCCATTCAGCCTCATACTCAACACTAGCCAGACTTTTATGGACCATCAAAGAACCTACCTAAGCGCACAATCGACCAATCTTACTCCAACCATTGATCAACTCGATGCCTACCTATGACTAACCATATGTGCCCTCTATTATTGGCCAACATTGCGCTAAAGTTATTAGAATTGTTGTGTTAATATATAAGTTTAATCAATTATGTTTGTGGGATTCGTTTGAAACATTTTATTAAATACATTAATACATTTGAAGTTCATTGTTGGTGTTGTCCAAAATCATCCAAATTGGATTGTTTTTAAATACATCGCATCTCCTTCACCATATGCTATTGCCAGTTCTTATCATTCGTTGTTGATGTCAAGTGCATCTCTCATGCCACCATTGTCATGTCGCTTACAAATATTTTCCCACTGCCCATCATTGTCGATCGTTGCCTAATACTGCTAGCCACTACTTGTTGCCATCATTATCAACCAGCCATCGTAGCCTCCCACCATCCACACACACTATCAAACACTACTATCATACAACATCGTCGTGAAAAAAAAAAATTATATTAAAGAACTAAGAAATGGAATGGGGTTCTTTTAAAGCAATTCAAGCTAAAAGAAAAAAAAAATTCTAAAATTATTCTATGATCAAGCAAACATCATAATGTATTTCGAATACAACGAATTAACTTTACACTATATTTAGAATGCATTGAATTCTAAATACTTTCAACCAAACGGACATAATATTTATTAAGAATATATATTATTTATTATTATAATATATCTATTATATGAATATTCTCCTTTATTACACTTCCTTATTTTTTTATTCTCTTGCTTATATATACATGTTTGTACTAGCATCATAATGTGTAAGAAATTAATATTTTAAGATTTATATCATTATATCCACATCATATATTTTTTGTCTAAATTCTCATGACGGTCTTCAAGCTTAACATCTGAATACAATAATTAAATAGTTGAATGGTACAATCTGAGTTTAGCAAATATTGAGCAAACATATGATATGATTTTAATAACCGTAAGGCATAACAATTTAAGTGAACATCATCATATAGGGCTATCAAAATTTAGAGCATGGTTGATTAGAGGAATTAAAAAGAAGCTTCAATAACTCCTAAAAGTAATGACCGAAACAAGTGCTCAACTAACACATCTTAAGCAGCGGGAAATTACTACGTGCGAAGTCTGGATATAGCTTGTCCTGGACTCCAATGAAATCAAGTCATGTGGCTTGTACACACCTTGTGTACAACTTGTACACAGGGTGTGTATAATACATATTCTATGTACAAGCCACGTGACTTAATTTCATTGGATTCTGAACACGTTTGGACTCTGCACATAATAATTTCTCGCAATATCAATCTCAAATAGAGAGCATACTAGAATAGAGCATCTATTCATAACAAGAAAATAAAACTACTTAAATTTCAAGATTTGATTAGCAGGGATGCAAAAGAAGCAATGATAATTCCTAAAAACAATTATCGAAAGAAGGAATAACCAAAACATCCTTATGAGAAAAAAATTTGAACATCCAATATGAAATGAGGCCCAAACAGCTCCCACGAGCTTAAGTAAAATTTGGAAGAGAAGTCATATAGGTCATCTTCAACTCTCTCTTTCAACATCTCTCATTATGACATCCCAAGACTATTACAATCACTCTCACAACCTTTTTTAGCTCTCTCACTATCTCTCTAACTCATCATATTCCACCTTCTCTATTTTCCTTCGTGAAATAAATTTATACTATTCAAATAAATTTAAATACAAATATATATTTATTCACACAAAATAGGGATTTTAAGTAAAATAGTAATAATATTGAACTTATTAACATAGTTAACAAAGCCTAAATGAATTCATATTAATTGGATCTCACATGACATGAAGAACTCACAGTGGGATCTTATTTGGAAGAGGATTCAATCGTAGTCAACCTACATCCCTTATGACGGAACTTCCACCGCTACCCAAAAGCAAAGCGTCTTACTTTTGTTGGAAAGAGCATCAATTAGATTGACTGTGTGAATGTCATGACAGAACTAATGCACGTGAAGATATCGATGGGAGTGATGGTGTTCGAACCTTGACGATCAAGAAATAGTGATGGGATCTCATAGGGGAACTAATCGGATTGACAACATACGCAGTTCTGAAAACGGTAAGTAGCATTTTTGTTGTAATTTAAAAATTTAAGTGTCATATTAGTAAATAGTAAAACTTATGTATCAAATATCAGAAAATTTTTTTTTATAGAAAAACCTCAAAGCAACATCTGCTGCCTTCTCTTAATTCAACATTTTTTCAATATAAAGGTATTATAAAAGAGAAAAGGGTAAAATTAATTAATTATAATGAAATAGGAGAAAAAGTAAGAAAAGTAGAAAACTGTACAAATCATCATCAATAATAATAATAATAATAATAATAATAATAAAGAACGGCTTATTAAATATTTCGAAGTCCATTTTTCCATGAAAAGCCAACCAATATGAACAGAATAAATTAAGGAAAAAAAGTTAGCATCGAATCATTGAAAACAGGGAGAAAAATATCTGATTTGTCTTAAGGCTTATTTGAGACTTTCTACGATAATTTTTTTAGTAAAAAAATTTATAAAAATAATGAAAAATAGTGACAAAAATATAATAACGCTTTAAAAAAGAAATCACAAAAGTCAAAAAGCAAGCTGGAAGTTTTAAAAACTTACCAATCTATCAATTATTAATTGCTTTGTGGCCCCCACCGAAAATACAAGCTCTATAATCGAAAAGTCAAAATTATCCTTGTTCGGTGAAAGTAACGTCCACCCAAAGTTTTGCTTTTTAGAATGTTTGCATCATAGTTGGACTTAGGGGTGTAAGTGAGCCGAGCCGGCTCGAGCTCGACTCATTTATGGGCTCGCGAGTCGAGCTTATCGAGCTTGGGAGTCGAGCTCAAGCTCGTTTAGTAAACGAGCTCGAGCTCGAGCCGGCTTGGCTCGTGAGCTCGCGAGCCGGCTCGATTAAATATTAATATTTTTAAAAATAATTTTATTTTATTTATTAAATTTAAATATTAAAAATTATAATAATAATCACCTAAATTTTATTTAAAATTGAAATATTTCATATTTTTATAAAATATTTGTTTAAGTTTTAAAAATCCCGCTTAAAGTTTAAAAATCCCGCCTAAATTTAAAAATTCCCGCCCATGGCTGGCGAGCCGGCTCGAGCTCGTTAAAAGTGACACGAGCTCAAGTTCGAGCTCGACTGTCGAGCTCGACTTGACTCGTTTACACCCCTGAGCTGAGCTCGATAAGGTCCAAAACTCGACTCGACTTGACTCATTTACACCCCTAGTTGGCCTCTAAAGGAAGCCATGCATCAAAGGCAACAACAAAGGCCTAACTGAATAATAGAAGTCACATTCGAAGATTAGTGTATTTCCTTTCATTTATGCTAATGCCAAAAAATTTATTCCCTACCATAAAAACACCAATTGGAGAGGTCAATCATAATGATACAAAATAAATATGAAGAAAGGGGATGATTAAGTTTCAGAAGCTAAAAAATCCATCCAATCCATCATTGATGCGAATGGAGAAATAGATATCCTTAATACAACATTTTATTCATTTTATGAAAGTTATGAAAAAACCATTCTGCAACAAACGTTGAAGTAAAAATTCCTACATGTTGTGTCAAAAGCCTTGTGTATGCCACAAAAAAAAAAAAAAAAAAAAAAAAAAAAATCCCCAAGCAGGTTTAGTCTCATCCTGCTACATATCATTCACCATAGCCAATAAAGATGTCAAATATTGGCCCGACTCAGAAAATTCTTGGTTGGGGTCAACGATTTGCCTGACAGGTCAGATTCGGGTTTTATTTTCCAACTTGTTTATAAATCGAGCCGAGTTCAGGTTGACCCAGAAATATGAAATTAACCCGGGTTTGACCCGCAAGCATTAGGTGTGCCGAGTTCGGTCCCGAGTTGCATCAAGTGTCTCGGGATGCCACCTTATCCTCGCCTCCCACACGTCTGTGCCGAAACAAAACCTACCTCCTTCACACCAATACAACGTTGGAATAACTGCTCAAAATGTTTATAGTTCAAAGTCTCTTTATCATTTTCTTGAGTAGGAATCCATCACAGCTCCTTCATCTCAGCCATCTTCAGAAGCTCATCCAGGGCAAATAAATCCAACTATAAGAACATAGCTAGATCTCTCAAGCGACCTCTCAACATAAGGAATCAAGGTCCTCACGGGAGGAATAATGACAGTCCCTAATGAACTTGATGCTCCAACAACGAAATCCTCCACAAATGAAAAGGTGGGAGGAATCAATCTGAAAGCATCGAAGCCATTGCCTCCAATAGTAAGCTCAAGAGATGTGTTTTGCACTGGAGTTGAGATCGAACTCACTAGCAAAGAGATGAGGAAAAAACGTTAAAAATAGGCTATGAACTTCAGTCTAACGTCATCCTTGTGTCCCATAATTCGGGTTGGACCCGAAACCGGCCCATTGACCAGTTTTGACAACCCTATAGCCAATATGGTTTCATTAAAAATAGAATCTCCACAGACAAAATCTTATTTAGGGGTGTCAAAATCGGTTAATAGGTTGGGTTTAGATCTAACCCGAATTGACCCGGGTCCAAACGAGTTGACCCTAATCCGACCCGATTTTGCAAACGAGTCAAGAATTTCAACTTGGACCTAATCATCGCGGGTTACCGGATTGACCCGACACGACCCACAAACCTGGACGCAAATGCATGAGCTGGAACCAACTCCAATAGCCAAGGAGGTGGATGCCTGACGTTGGCAATGATGTTGCAATCAAGGGATTCACTGTATGTTTCAAACTATTAATGAAGCTTGTGCTTGACCCGACTCTTCCGATCGATGATTTCAACAAAGAGGCTGCAGGGTCGACTGGTCAAGCTGCGAGCTGGCTATTGTGGGTGAGCGCAGGGAGGCGGGTCATAGGTTCGGGATGCGAGGCCGATACCATACTAGACACTTCATAACCTATTTTCAATGTTTTTGCCTTATTTCTTCTCTAGTGAGTTCCATCTCAACTCCAGTGCAAAACTCATCTCTTGAGCTTGTTGTTGGAGGCAATGGCTTCGGTGCTTTCGGATCAGTTCCTCCCACCTTTTCATCTGTGTCAAATTTCATTGCTGGAACATCGAGCCCATTAGGGATCTTTATTACTCCTCCCGTGAGGCCTTCGATTCCTTCTGTTGATAGGTTGCTTGAGAGATCTATGTTCTTAGAGTTGGCTTTGTCTATCATGGATGAGCTTCTGAATATGGTTGAGATGTGGGAGCCGCTATGGATTTCTACTCAAGAAAATTGTTAAGAGACTTTGAACTGTGAACATTATGAGTAGTTGCTACCTTGTTGTATTGGTGTGAAGGAAGTTAGTTTGATTTCAATCCAGACGCGTGGGAGCGAGGTCGAGGCTGGACCACCAGACATTTGACACAACTCGGGACCAGACTCGGAACACCCGATGCACGCAGGTCAAAATTTGGTTGATTTAGGATTTCCGAATCAACCAGAACCCGATTCTATTTATAAATGTGTTGGAAAATAAAACTAGAATTTGAATTTCCTGATCTAATTTTGGATAGGGTTAATATTTAACACCCCTAACCATCGGTTTGTGGGAGAGAAATTTAAGTAATTGAAAAACTATTTAAATTAAAATCCTATTGTCAGTTTTAAATAGTTTTATTTTTTAGATGATATTTATCATTTTTTATTGATTTGATTAAATTTTTTTTATTATTTTAATAATCTTATTAAAAAAATATTTTTTAACGATTAATCTGTTAACATAATAGTGCTCATCCGTCTTTCATCATGCAATGAGGTAACGACTGGGAGGGTTTTTTTTTTTTCGTGATAATAATTATCGCGCTTTGTTAGTTTAATATTTATCAGATATTATTGTTGAATCTTTTAAAAAATATATATAATGCTTATAATAGTTTTAAATTTTTTTTTTTCACAAAATAGATTTTCAATTATTTTTATAAATGTATAATAAAAATTTTTACGGAAAAAATAATAGTAAAAAAATGAGTTGTAAAAATTATTAAAAAAAAGGCAGACCGTTCAATTATTGAGTGATTCAGCCTCTCAATTTTTTTTATCCTTCCCCTCTCACTTTTAAGTATGACCATTTCTCTCTCGTCAAACTCTTTCACGATCTACCGCTCTTTTTCTTTGAGCAATAATTAATTAATTATAGATTTTTCAAATAAGTTTAAATATAAATATTTAGTAACATCAAAAAAATAAATTCATACAAAATTATAATAATACTCTAGAGTTACAAAGCTTAAAAGAATTCATGATAGATTTGTCAAATATAAAAAAAAAATAACGGTTTGATCTCACGGGAATGATTCTTCAACTATGATTCCATGCTTTATTGTTGATGAGACGGAGCTTCCACCTTCACCAATGAGAAGAGCATCCGAATTTTGTTGGGAAGGATATAGAATGAATTAGGGGTGTCAATTTTGGGTCACAGGTCGGGTTCGGGTCGAATCCGGAACTGATCCGGGTTCAATCGGGTCGACCCTAACCCGACCCAGGTAGGTAAACGGGTCGAAAATACGGACCCGGATCCGACCCGTTTGGTTGTCGGGTTGACCCGACCCGATACTTCCAACTCGCGCGCGAGGAAGGCAGGGCGGGTGCAGGCTCGTGCGTGCGGGGTCGCGGACAGCGCGCAGACATGCGGGCGCGATTCGCTAGCGGGCAGCGCGCAGGCGTGCGGGGTCGCGGGTAGCCGGGGCAGCCTCGGGCAGCTCATTCTAAGCGGGTTCACGGGTTGACCCGGCAACCCGCTGGGTCAACCCAAACCCGACTCGTTTTTCAAACGGGTCGAATCCGGGAACCCGAACCTGACCCGTTTTGAAATCGGGTCGGGTTCGGGTCGGGTTTTTGTGTCGTGACAAATATTGACACCCCTAGAATGAATCAATGGCAAACAAGGATGGCGATAAGATACATTCATGTTATGGTAAAGTTGTAATGCTTGCAACGAGTGATGGCGGTGCAAACTTCAGTGATAAAAAATTGCGTGGCTCGTAAACTAATTTATAGAGTCAAGGCTGGCTCATACTTTGCTCGATAGCTTATCTAGCTCTTCTTATAAGTCATTCAATGAGGTGAGCTCAAACATATTCATGAGGCAACTTGACTCACTAGTATCTTTAATATTATTTAAAATTTGGGCATATAAGAAATTAAAATATTTTAAAAAATAATCCCTTTTGATCATTTTGGTCTTATTGGTTGCAATAGTCAATGATGGAGGCTTTGAAAACACTTCTTTAAGAGATTTGAATTTTTGGACTTATTATTAGTGGAAAATTCTGATCAATAATTTTTAATACCCCTCCCTCAATAGTTGGAAATATTTGAATACTGCTAAATATTTATTTGGAAATTTCTATTTTCTTCCAACATTTATTCAATTGCTGAGTTTATTTGACCACCGCTAATGATTCAGCTGGAAATTTCTTCAGACATATATTAAAATAAAAAAAAAAAGTGATGGCGCTCTTAACGCAATTTTTAAATTTCTATATGAATTTGAAGACTCGAAGTTGCTTAAGAGATTTGAAAGAATAATTGTTTGAAAATTATAATTTATTTTTTTATCTACTAATATTTATATTTAAACTTATTCAGTTATTCGAAAGGTCTATAATTAATTAATTATTGCTCAGACAAAAAGGGCGTAGTAGTCGATGAGCGATATGGATGGAGATTGAGAGGGAGATAAAGAATAGCGGAGAGCTGTGCGAGAACCCTAGCCGCCACGCTCTTCTTCTTCTGCTCGATGAGAGAGGATGGGGCGATAGAAAGAAAAAAAAAAAAAGGCTAAGTCAATAATTGAACGGCCAGCCTTTTTTTTTTTAATAATTTTTACAACGCATTTTTTTACTATTATTTTATTATTCCAAAAAAATTGAGACGGTTTCTATCCATTCAATTGAAAATTTGTTTTGTGAAAATAAAAAATCTGAAATTATTATAAATATTATAATTAAAAGAAAGATTCAACTATAACTTTTATAACTATTATACTAATAAAGAGAGGACAATTAATATTACAAAATACAACTCATTTTGATCAGTTGATATTGAGAGTTTTGACTATAAATTAAAAAGTTTTGAACTCAAAATAAATGAATTTAAATTATATTTGAATTTGTCTTATTTGACTAAACAATTTTATAAAAATTACAACCACAAAAAAATTGATCCAAATAGTTGACTAATGAACGCTATTATACTAACAAATTTAGTGATTAAAAATACTTTTTATTATAAAATCACTAAAACTAATAAAATTTATAATCAAATCAATAAAAAATTTATAATAATTAAAAAAATAATAATAATAATAATTAAAAAATAAAATAATTAAAACTGTTCCAAATGGAATAATGTATCTTAATTTAAACAAATTTTAAATTATTAAAAATTTCTCTCCCTAAACGCATGGCTAATAGAAAAGTCGACGTGCTTTGACAGACGTCCAGATTCACTGAACTTGGATTATTTTGCCTATTCGATCGGCGAGAGAGATATAATGTGCTTCGGTGGGGCCAAGTAAGCAATTAATATTTGATATATTGGAAAGTCTGTAAGACTTCCAGCTTTCTTTTTGGCTTTTGTGATTTCTTTTTTTAAGCGTTATTATATTTTTGGAAATTAAGTGCTATTATATTAAGGCTATGCGGAGTTTGTCATTTTCTATAAATCTAATTAAATATGTATATTTAAAAAAAATTATACCATAATATTTAATAAAAAATAATTAGAAAAAAAAACCAAATTTAAAATTTCTTTTGATATATATATTTATATAATATTAAAAAATTAAATTTTATTTTAATTAAAATTATGATTTATTAAGAATTTTTAGTATTATTTATTTAATGTAAGAATATCCTTTTTAATATGTTTTATTTATTTATTTATTTATTTTGTCGTCATATCTATACTGGCATTTGAACTATTCAAATAAAGAGAGAGATTTTCTTCTATTTTCTGCGACTGCGAGAGCCATATTTAGCAAAGCGAATAAAGAAGAAGGGTTCAAATCTCCTAATCGAAGAAGTTCTTCCAAGCTAGTTTTGATAATTTCACAAGACTGAAATGAGGAGAACCATCAGAAGTGCTTCTACTGTTTATATGATGCAGAGAAAATCAGCCGCGCCTGCGTGTCTCATTCCTTCTGTAAGAGAATCACTAAAAGCTACAAAATGATAGCTTTATAAAATAGAAAACCAAAGAGGGAACTTTTTCTCTTCATTGAAGAAGGTTTAGTTGTCTGAGAAGTTTGACTTTTGAAGGCTCTAATGTCTGGCAATATGCATTAGCCACAAGTCTGCTTTTGATTTTTCTGTAAGTTTCTCCTCATTGAACCGCAAGCTTATTTTAGTGGCAAAGGTCAAATCCTAACTACCAAACCGTTGAATTTTTATTATTTTTTTACTTCAATGTGCCAATATAAGCTTGCTGTAAGGTTGTTAAGCATTAAACTACTACTTTTTTGCCTTTTGAAACGTATGGTATGAAAACAGCTAAAGCATATGACAAACTACAGTTTCGTTTGGGATGACTTTTTTTCTGTTTCTTAAAGTAAATTTTTAGTACAAAAATTAAAATTTTTGCAGTAGGAAGCTACTTTAAGAAACAATAAAAAAAGTCGTCACAAGCGAAGCTGTATCAGAAGAACTTCTTAGATTTGGAGATTTGACTAAACTATAGTCAAAGTCTTCTTTCTTGTGAAAAATTGATTGTATTATTAATATTCCAAAAACAGGCTTGCTCTTCCAGGTGAAGAGATCCGAAGATGGGGAATTCAATTCCTGATAATGATGAAAGCAGGGAGCTGGGAGATTGGCAGCCCAGGAACTTGCCAGCAGCTTATAAGGTCGGTGTCCCGCCCAGGAAGAATTTTGTGAATGAATTTACTGAGAGAGTAAAGGAAACTTTATTCCCGGATGATCCTTTGCGTGCTTACAAGAATCAACCAAAATCGAAGCAGTTTTTATTAGGACTTCAGTCTTTTTTCCCAATTCTCAGTTGGGTAAGAGAGTACAACCTCAAGAAGTTCAAAGGAGATTTAATTGCTGGATTTACAATTGCAAGCCTCTGTATTCCTCAGGTTTGTTTAGACTCAAAGCTATACTGCGTAAATTTTTTTATTATGTTGCGCCTAATATTGAGTTTTGTTTTCTTGAAATAGGATATTGGTTATGCTAAGCTTGCAAATTTGGATCCACAGTATGGGCTATGTAAGCATTTAGTAGTGCATATTTTCTTTCACAGTTGATAATATATTGCTAAGTTTCCACTGTATTGAATTTAAGTTCTTCCCTTTATTAGAAATTCATAGTATTTGTATTGTACTTTCTTTTTTGTTTCATTTTCTTGATTTTATATAGATATAGTTGTAACAATATTAAATTCATTCAAAGAAAGATGTCATGTAACCTTTATGATTTATGTCAGATTCCAGCTTTGTGCCGCCATTGGTTTATGCAGTTATGGGAAGCTCAAGAGATATCGCAATTGGTCCAGTGGCAGTTGTGTCTCTATTGCTTGGAAACCTTCTTCAGGATGAGTTTGATCCTAAGCTCAACAAAGAAGAATATCATAGACTGGCAGTTACTGCAACTTTTTTTGCAGGCGTGACTCAGGCAGCACTTGGATTCTTCAGGTGAAGTAATATAATTTTTACTTATGTATCTTCTTTTATCTCTTGTTCTAACGCTTCTTCTCTTCAGATTAGGATTCATAGTGGATTTCTTATCTCATGCCGCCATTGTGGGATTCATGGCTGGAGCAGCAATTACCATTGCCCTTCAACAGCTGAAAGGGTTTCTTGGCATTCAAAATTTTACAAAGGAAACAGATATTGTATCGGTTATGAAATCTGTGTGGGGTTCTGTTCATCATGGTGTAAGAAATATTAAATTGCCTTCACGATCTTTAGTGAAAAATAAAAAATAAAAAAAATTGTCCGAGCAATGATTTTAATTCATGTTTATGCTTGTTTGCAGTGGAATTGGGAGACAATAGTGATTGGGACAAGCTTCTTAGCATTTCTTCTACTTGCAAAATACATTGTAAGTTAACATATCGAAGATGCTGAACTCTCAATAAAAGCACTAAAATTGAAGTTAATGTGCAGGGAAAGAAGAACAGAAGTCTTTTCTGGGTACCAGCAATTGCGCCATTGATTTCTGTAATTTTGTCCACATTCTTTGTGTACATAACACGTGCTGATAAGCATGGAGTTCAGATTGTAAGTTCGAGGACATGAAAACTTCTTGGTGTTAGAAATTCATTAGCTTAACGAGTATTTACTGAAGATAATTATGATCTCGATCTATGCAAGGTGAGGAAAATAAAAAAAGGCATCAATCCATCATCTGTTCATGAACTTTACTTCAGTGGTCCAAACCTTGGTAAAGGAATCAAGATTGGTGTTGTTTCTGGGATGATTGCTCTGACTGTGAGTTCTAATAACTTGAACTAATTCAAAGTTCCAAAGCAAGATGATTTTGTTTTCATGGCCTCAAATAATTTAAGATTCTCAGGAAGCTACAGCCATAGGAAGAACATTTGCTGACATGAAGGGTTATCAGTTGGATGGAAACAAAGAAATGGTCGCCCTTGGAACTATGAACATTGTTGGATCCATGACTTCTTGCTTTGTAGCCACTGGTAATAAAAGAAATGCAAACTAATTGTATTTAAAAGTATCAAATGAAGAAGACGCTTTTTCCTTGTAGGTTCTTTCTCTCGATCTGCCGTCAACTACATGGCTGGATGTCAAACAGCTGTGTCAAATATTGTTATGTCAATTATAGTATTACTAACTTTGGAATTGATCACTCCGCTCTTCAAATACACTCCAAATGCAATTCTTGCGTCTATCATTATCAACGCAGTGATCGGCTTGATTGACTATGATGCGGCTATTCTGATCTGGAAGATAGATAAGTTTGATTTTATAGCTTGCATGGGAGCATTCTTTGGTGTCGTCTTTGATAGTGTTGAAATTGGACTTTTAATTGCAGTAAGGATTAAATTTTTCTTCATCTGTTAAGCTGTTTTTACAGAACATGGAAGACAATCATGCTCTGTTCTTCATATAGGTCTCAATATCATTTGCTAAGATTCTTTTACAAGTCACAAGGCCAAGAACCGCTTTACTTGGCAATCTTCCAAGGACTACTATCTACCGTAACATTCAACAATATCCTGAGGCAACTAAGGTTCCTGGAGTTCTTATTGTCAGAGTTGATTCTGCTATTTATTTCTCCAACTCCAACTATGTCAAGGAAAGGTGCAAACAACAAAATATTTTACAAACAAATATTCTGGCATATATAGCTATAAGAAAGTCCTGTTGGCTTTTTCAGAAAAGAAAAAAAAATCTATAATACTCCCAATAACTTCAAAAAAAAAAAATTATATTCATAGTTTTAGAACTATTTTACAAACAACTGGAAGTCGCTCAAATGGATCTTTAATAGTATAATCAGCTATATCTGGCTCCCATATGAGCCTACTCTAGGGATCAAAGAAGTTTTATAACAGGCTCTACTAACTAAAGCAATCTTCAAGCAATTGGCTACTGAAATTCTAAATTGCAGGATCCTTAGGTGGTTAAGAGAAGAGGAAGAAAAGCTGAAGGAGGACAGCCTACCTCGAATAAATTTCTTGATTGTTGAAATGTCTCGTAAGATTGAAATTCATCCTCTTCTATCTCAGCAAGGCATGTTAGCCACCAGTGCATAACACACTGACAATCCATTTCCTCTGCAGCTGTAACTGACATAGATACCAGTGGCATTCATGCCTTAGAGGATCTGTATAAGAACCTTAGCAAGAGAGAGATTCAGGTTGGCTATAAACTAATCTTTTCTTTTGAGCAAATAAGATGATTTCCTTTAGTGGTTCATTGCACACTGAAATCCCATGAAATTTCGTTTATGTTATGAAGCTCCTCCTTGCAAATCCCGGTCCAATCGTCATGGAAAAGCTCCAAGCCTCAGATTTTACAGAGTTGATAGGCCATGACAAGATCTTCTTGACAGTCGGCGAAGCTGCGATGAGTTGTGCTCCTAAAGTAATTGAAGAGGTTTGAAAGAAGAACCAAACGAACGTCATATGCTTGTTCTACAGAGAGAGGCAGGTAGGAGGAAGCATGACAGGAAGAGGCTGCCGTTGTGAATGTGATTAAAAAAGCATCGAGTGGGGTATCAATTGCATTTTATTTAGTTGCGCACTGATTAAAGTTTGTGGGTTTTGAGATTGAATCTACACCAAAAGTGTGAATAATGCCCGAACCCACCACACTTTGTGGAATGCAACATGTTGTATCGTTTATCTAAATCAAATCCTTTCACACAGTCAGCTAATGGTAGAAATGTAAAGGAAATGAAAGAAAATTGATAAAGAGCACAGAAATTGTGTTTAGGAGATTACCTTTCTTCTTCACTATTTCATGAGTTATATTATACTGTTTGGATTATCATGCGAAGTATTTCATAAAAAAATATCAGTAGTTTATTTCATTAATTTAGAATATCTTGTAGTAAAGAATAAAATGACATGCAGGCTTCTGTTGCGGAAAGAAATGATTTCAGCCATGGTCGCCATGGAATTTAAAAAAAAAAAAAGAGCAAAGAGTTTATTTATTTACTTATTTATTTTTATATCTACCACCACCAGCAGAAAGGTGGCTTTCTGCAACATGTAATTTAATTGAACAGAGAGAATTTCTTGTTCAATTGAACAGAATCTAAACTTCATATAAATTATATTTTCATTGAAAGATGGTAATTGTGTGCAATAAACAGCAAAAAACAACACAAATCACACAAAAAACTAAACATAATAAACATGATGCGATTTACGTGGTTTGAGCGAAGAATCGCCTATGTCCATGAGGAGAAATGATTTCACTATTGTGGAGAAACATGGTTACAATTGCACTCTTGAAAACCTTACAACAACCCTCAAATCTCAATATATAGATTTGAAACAAAAACAAAAGTGGATAATCCAATCAATAATCGGATATCCTAATTGATGCTTTCCTCATTAAAGCCAATAAAAGCTTTCTAAATTAGAGATGAATTAGATATGGAAAGATTTTCATAACAATCTCTACCTCAGTAAGTAGAAGTAAAATTTTGAATTGAATAGCCAAACAGTCACACATGATTTAATAGGTATTATCATAAATGTTATCAAATAGTTTTCCCCCCCCCCCCCCCCCCCCCCCCCCCCTCCCCAAAACTAGATGAACAATGAGTCATAAATTCGAATGTTCACCAAACTCCTACGGTATGTGAATTTATGAACTATTAGTACCGTTTTGAGCATGTCTGCTGGATTCTCCTTGACATCTATTTCAATTGAGCATATTCATCAATTAAGTCTCTAACAAAACAAAACCTTAAATCAATGTGCTTGGTACGAGAATGATAAACTGGATTGTTGCCAAGAATATCGCACTTCGGCTGTCAAAGAATACCTTCAGAGACTTTTGATCAACTCCCAAGTCATCCAGTAGGCCATGCATCCATATTGCTTCCTTCATTGCTTCCGTGACTACCATGTACTCAACCTCCATACTATACAAAGCAACAGCAGACTGAAGAATTGATCTACAACTGACTAGACCTCCTGCCAATGTGAATAAATAACCAATCGTAGACCTACGCCTATCAATATCACGATGTAATTTGACAGTGTAGCCTTCACACAGATTAATAATAGATGATTATCTCTCAAAAACTATGCCTACATCAACTGTACCCTTCAGATATATTAGAATACTCTTCACAGTCTGTCAATGACTCATTCCCGAATCATGTATTGCTTCAATCCATATAAAAATTTGTCCAATCTACAAACTAAGTCTTTCGATGCTCCATATCCAGACGGTTGTAACATATAGATCTCATATTGCAATTTCCTGTGTAAGAATATAGTTTTAAGGTGGAGCTGTTCCATAATCAGACTATAGTGTGTGCTACATGTGCTAAGAGAACACATATCGAGGGATGCTTAACCACTGGGGAGAATACCTCATCATAATCAATCCCTTCCCAATGTGCAAAGTCTTTTGCAATCAACCTAGCCTTGTACCGCACATTAGCTTCATAAGATCATTCCTTCTTTGCATACATCCATTTGCAGTCAATGGCTTTCCTTCCTAGAGAAAGCTTCACCAACCTCCAAGTAGCATTCTTTTGAAGAGACTCCATCTCTTTATCCATATCGCTTTTTCTAAAGATCATCATATAGATTGTCCACTACTTCCTTATAGTGACTATGGACTTCAGCCACCAAGGCTGAAAGCACAAATGCAATGTAATCACTCAACCAAACTGGTTTTGGGACATTCAGACACATCGTCCTCCTCATAGCAATAGATTCTGGAGCAGGAATCCCATTCTCAACATCATCTTCAACCTCTCTCCGATCACTATCAATATGTACCTCCTGATCTGCAACTAAATTAAGTGTCTGGATAGAAGTAATTGTACTCTGTCAAATAAAAGGAGTTGCATCAAATTCCAACTTCTCTAGAGCATCTTTAATCCCAATAGAACTCTCCACATACTTCGAGTCCCAAGGCTTCAACATGCTCACCTCGTCGAATGTAACATCCTTGCTAATGACAATCTTCTTCTTTCCCTAATCATAGTTTGAAGCCCTTGATTCCACGCCTGAAGCCAATAAATATTATCTTTTTTGCTTGTGGTTTCAATTTATCATTCTGAATATGATAGTCTAGACTCCCGAACACTCTTAAGTGTTCATAATCTCTAGCATGATTCCCCGACCATATTTCCTTTGGTGTTTTCTTCCCAATAGTTGCAGAAGGCAGATGATTCACCAAGTGACAAGCATAATCTATAACATTGTGGGCTCCAAAAATTTGGCCCCGGCCTCCGCCCACGCTTTGGTTTTTCTTTTCGGGGGAGTTTTAACAAATTAAGTTCCAGGGTAAATTTTGGAAGGCAGATGGGTTTGTAGATAAGACACTACCCAGAGACTTCGCCCTCATTTTTGCGAGGTCTTTATGATATGAGTTCTGATTTCCTATAGGCTTAAGCCCCTATAGTTAATTACCCCTCCTGATAACGAGAGAGAACTTTCGATTGAGAACTTTCAATTAAGTCTAGTCGTTAATCAGATACACAGGAATACATGTTATATGTCATATAGTAGCAGCATGGGCATGAGTATTGGAAGTTTGAAGGGTTAGAAGATTTGATATTTAAAATAGAAATTTCACCATCTTGCATTTAAAACAGATGGTGGGGGAATGGATGATGGACCCGATCAAGATCACATGGTGTCGTCGTCCCGGGTCATCATGGTCCCTGGTCTACTTAGTTAGAGGAGGTAGTCGACCCAACCTGTCAGAAGGATCCTTGCCGGCAGCCATGGGTTGCTTCGTCGAAGAGGACCTTGTAGACCTGGGGTGAATTTTTGTCTAAGGGGGCAAATTTGAATCCACCTTAGTTAACTGTTGCGGAGGGTAGATGAATTTTGCTTTAAGTGCTTGAATGGATGAATTTTGATTTTAAATATCTTGAATCTTGGGATTTTGATGATTTTTGGATTTCAGAACTTGTGAAGTTTTGAATTTTGATGGGTATTTTCAAATATTTGAAATTATTCCCTCCGATTGAGATCTACATTCAAAACGATCATCATCGGGGTGTTTGGGATTTTTTCCATTTGTTGATTGAACCTTGTCGACTCGGTCAAGCTGACCAATGATCGGGTTTCTCGTAGGCTTTATAGTTTTGTGAATGAATTTTTATTGTTATAGGCCTTGAAGGCCTAATATGAATATATTAAAGCAAATATACTGGTCCCCATAATTGCATATTTGTTCGATGATTTGAACCTTGTCGACTCCTACTTATCTACTTAGGAGGATCGTGTTTCATAGGCTTTATACCTTTGTTAGTAAATTTTCTTGATTATAGGCCTTGAAGACCTAATATAAATATATTAAGAAAAATATGTCGGTCCCCATCACCGCATATTTGTTCAATGATTCAAACCCTGTCGACTCCTATTTATCTGCTTAGAAGGATCGCGTTTCATAGGCTTTATGCCTTTATTAGTGAATTCTCTTGACTATAGGCCTTGAAGGCCTAATATGAATGTATTAAAATAAATATACCAGTCGTCACAGCAGTATATTTATTTGATAGTTCGAACCATGTCGGCACCTATTGATCCATATAGAATGATTAGTTTCAAACTTGAACTCATTTATTAACCCGCGCAGCATCCCTAGGCGTCATGTGTGTACCAACAACTCGCTCGTTGGGGCCCATGCGGGTTGTTATTGTACACCCCCCTTTTTGTGTACCTATGTGTATTCAAATTATTGTGCATGTGCGGGTGTACTTTGAAACATTTATAAACGCCTTCTGTCCGCTTGCATTAATGTCGCGGATTTGACGGCGTGTTGTAGCAGCTTCTGGACCGAGTTGTTCGCTGCTTTATACAGGTAGACTGTCGTGCACTACTTATTGCTTTCTATAAGTGGATCATAGTACACCAACGAATCTCCTGCCTTACATTTGTAGATACTTGTAGATGGTGTGTTAGGTGCACGACTATATTTCATCAGGAAACTTGCAAGCCTCAATAATCTTACCAACTCAATGCCCAGAACCTGGTTGGATTGAGATTCATTCATTCATAATGATTTGATCTGTCTTTCTCTTCCCAGAACTCGTATGGGAATTTGTAGGCAACGACCAATACCTTGTACTTCAAAGTTAATGGCCACTATCTTGAACTAACAATCATGTCAATTAAAGATACTTCAAACCATTTAAGATAGTCGTGGGAGATACCCATTCCTTTGACAACACATTTGTCAAATATTAGTCATTAGCTTCAGTGGGCATGATGTAGTGTGTGCCGACATCTACTTGAATGCATCTAGATACATCACGTGGTTACTTCCACTGCATTTTGAATCCCTTTGGCTGCGATTGACATGCTGAATGTGGATCTTCTAGTGCTGCTCGTAGGGATTCGTATTTGGTGTAATTGTGTTGCGTTTTGCTCATGGACGGTAAATTAGATGCATAGAGGCCTTCCACAGTGGATTTTGGGTACTCGCATTTATTGTGTATTGCCCTCCCCTACTTACAATAGATCCGCACATTTAACTACCACTGCATGGTCGTTAATTATAAGGATGTTATAATATCCTGATGCATCACATGCATTAATTATATACATCCTTCATATCTTGCTTATGGATGTCAGTGATTGATTCATAGGAGTTCATAGGCTTTGTAGGTTAATCCTTGCTTGTAGGCAGCATGCGCATGATGTACCAACCGATCGGTCTGTTAGGAATCTATATTCGTCATTGACTTTCTTCCATACATTGATCATGAGAACACCTTTGTAAGCACTACCTACTAATCATCATGATATGCAAAGATCCGGGAATTTATATTTGTCATTGACTTCTTTCCATACATTGATCATGAGAGCACCTTTGTAAGCATTACCTACTGATCATCATGATATGCAAAGATCTGATGCACTTGTTTGCAGTTTGAGATTGACTATGTGGAGGTTAGTACACCCGTTGCATGTTTCTTACTCATGTTTGTAGAGATTCCATCGTATTTACAACTCATCGATGTTGCCTTTCTTTGGTGGACCACCATACTTGCAAGTTGATCGGCTTTGATAGCAAGTTTCCATATAGATGACTATGCATCAATGCTAATCATAAGGTGATAGTTAATATTCAACTAAATAATTTATAGCTTAAATTGACATTTGCATTTCCATGCTTGATTAAGCATTCAAAGTTCAGTGCTTTGCTATTTGTTCAGGTTTGAATCTGATTATAGTCTCTTGCAATGCATTTAAGTTCCTTGTGTAACTTAAGTTCTAGTCCAGATCTTCGTCATTTGATTCAAGTCTAGGACTTCTGTAAGTCTGCTTGTTGTTTTGTTTAATTCAAGTGTAAGTGATTGTTCAAGTTCAGATTCATCTAGATTTGAGTTCATCAAGTTCATAAGTCCCACTTGATATTGTAAAGTTCGAGTGCATGTTCACAGTGCAAGTTTCTTGTTCAAAGTCTTCTAAAGTCTTTGCAAATTCTATTGCATGCTCAGATTAATTTGAATTTGGCTCCAATTTGATCTTATTTTATTTGAGTTTGACCTTTTATTCATCATTTAGATTTTGTTCAGGTTCAGGTCCACAAGTCCACTGCTCATTTGAGTTTAAATCAAGTTCAGGCGCAGTCTTATATTTACCCGGAATTTCAGCAATCTCCCGGCATCTCTCCCGTTTAGGGGAAAATTATGGAAAACTGGGCCTCCCGCCATGCTAGAGAAAAGTATGTACGATAGGTGTCCTCATACGAGGACACCGCGATCGTAAAATCTTCGTCCCCACCACACTAGACAAAGGCATGTATGGGTCTTTGGTACCTGTTGCAAAAAAAGCAATTGTTTCCCCGCAGGTACAGAGCCGCGTATGGGTACTTAAAGATTATCCCAACCACGCTAAGAAAAGCGTGCACTAGGCCTACCTGTCTCGCCGTAGGTGTCGCAACGGGTTCCCTTCACATCACGCTAGAGAAAAGGGTATATGGGCGATTTGCCGGCTAGACTATGAACGCCGAGAATAAGATTTTGGGACCGAGGGTTGCTCACCTACCTCGTCACAGCTGTCAGATCGGGTTCCCTTCCCACCACATTAGAGAAAAGCGTGTATGGATGGTTTGCCGGCTCAACACGCACACCAATGTAAGAGATGATTTTCTTTTATTTATTTATTATAATTAATTATTAATAATGATAATTAATTATAATTAAGTATAATTAATTAATGATTAATTAAAAATTAATTAAACTTAATTAATCATGATTAATTAATAGTTAATAATAATTAGATTTAATTAATTACCTTCCTTTTCTCTCCCAAGACTCCTCTAAGAAAAGAATTGGAAGCTTACCTAATTTAGATCCTCTTAAATTTGGAAAGTTTTCAAACTCCAACTCAATTTTTTTTGAATTTGAATCCTTTCTTAAATTAAGACGGATTCAATTTGAAAACTTTCCTATTATCCCAAATCTGAATTTAATTAGAGGTTTCCCTTTAAATCTCTTTCCAAAGTTAATCACCTTTGATTGGAAAGAATTCAAATCCTAATTTATACCTTCATGCAGGACCGATATCCCCCTTTTCCCTCCCCTTTCCCATTAAAACCCTTCCCTATTTTGAATCCAATGAAGCTCTAATCATCTAGCCGCCCCCCTACCTCTCTCCTATCCCATTAATTTCCCTAAAATTAATTCCCAATCAATCCCGTAGCTCCCCTCAGCCCTAGCCATCTTCCCCAAGCATGCCACCTCTTGGTTTTCTTCCTCTACAGGATTACTATGTGATGTCCAGATTTCTGGGCACAATTTGCACGTTGTCCAGTAAATTCAAGATTTTCTTCCTGCTGCCCATCAACTCCAGCAAAGGGAAATCAACCATTTTGCTGCCATAGACCCTCCGAGTGCTGCCTGAAGCCTTCCTATTGCTGCTGTTCAGATTTTCCAAGTTATAAGATTGCTGTCCATGCTGTGATAACTGCTATCAAGCATTCCAGAATTGGATAGTTTGCTGTTCAGAATTTTCTGGACATAGAGGTATGCTGTCCACAGGTTCCTGCAGCCACCTACTGCTGCCCAAGCTTGCCGGAGGGTTCCTAAGTGCCGTCACCACAAAGAATGCCTGTCAAACAGCTATCCCGAATCCGAAACTTTGTTCTTACGGCTTTATTTCGAGTTTAATCTCGACAAGGGTGAACAATTTTCTTCTCTTATTCCTTCTTCGTTGATACTTATGGTTTTGATTGAATCATGCAAAAATCATGCAACACTCCGCTAAAGCCTATTAAATGTAGGAGAGTTGAGTGAGAGAACCTCACATGCCTAATCTTATTGTTAGATTAGGGATTTCTTGTTGAAAGCTATTTAGCATGCAACGTCATGAGAAATTGATTGTTATGTTTCGCAAGTGACTTGGCCTAAGCTTTTGTTACCGCTCTTTGTGTTTTATTTCATTGTCTAAATCACCATCAAGCTTTAGCTAACTTGCTCTTAATCATCAAGTGTGCAAAATCCTTATTTAAATCATATTTTCATATATATCCTGCATCATACGCTCTATCCCAGATCTCTGGCACTCTTGCAAAAATGCATCAGATGTGTATTCGGCCCCATTGTTTGATTTAATACATTGGATCCTTTTACTAGTCTGAATCTCAATCCACTTCTTCCAAGTTTTTAAATCTTCAATACCTCGTTCTTGTGCTTCATGATGTACACATATTTGGAATAATCATCAATAAAAGAGAAAATATATCTGCCCGTCGAATGATGTTATATTCATTGGGCCTCAAAAATCTGTGTGAACATACTCAAGAATACCCTTCTGTATTGTAGATAAAAGTACCAAATGATGTTAGTGTCTTCTTGCCAAACACATAATTTTCACAGAAATTGAGCTTGCAGGTGCTTGCTCCTTTGATCAATTATTTCTTTACCAAAGCCATAGTGAAGCCTCTCCAGTATGAGCTTGTCTCATACGCCACAATGTAGTGGCACCAGAAGAATCATCGGCAACAAAAGCCGTTCAAATCATTGTTCTAACCTAAAGATAGTAAAGCTTGTGATGACAAATTCCTTCAAAAAAATAAATGCTTCATGGTATATGTTCATAACTCACATAACTATCATGTAGCTCTTGGTCTCTAATGCCCCAATAGACAACAGATTCTTCTTGATATCTGGAATGTGTCTCACATCAATCAGCTCTCTAATAGTACAATCATGCATTCTGATGAAGATGCTCCATACATCAATAGTATGACAAACTTGATCCTTTCCCATAATCACCACACTACTATCAAGCTCCCTGTAGGTACAAAACCACTCTTGAATGAGACAAATGTGATAGGTAGCACTAGTGTCCAGAATCCAGCATAACTTATCTATATACAAACTATGACAAATTGCAGATAGTAATACATTGGAGTCTTCATCACACTTTTTCACACTAAGATTTGCCTTTACCTCATAGAAAACTCTCTTTATCTTCTCCTTCAACTTCGAACAATCTTTCTTCCAACGATGAATCTCTAAACAGAAATCACATTAATTTTTCTCAAGATCGCACCTACAAGACTTTCCCCGCTTATTTTCGTTGCCGCCCTTTTTATTTTCTACTTCTTAGATCTTCCTCGTTGGTATATGAGAGCCTCAATTGAATAAATTATGCATATTCCTTGTCACTACGACAGAACTCGTGATTAAATAATGTCGTAGTCACCTCACCATAATTCAATACCTCCTTCCCGTGAATGAGAGTCAGCATGAGATTCTCATATTCATCAGAGAGCAAATTCAACATGAGCATATTGTCTTCATCTCCAACCTCCTCATCTAGATTCAGTAGATCTACCAACAACTTTGTGAAATCATTAAGGTGCTCATCATTAGTAACCCTATGTCTCATCTAAAATCTATAGAGTCGGCATTTCATATGGAGATGATTCTCCATGTTCTTCGTCATATATTTATTCTACTAAGTCTTCCACAATTTCCCTGCATAAGTTGTCATCATCACTCCATACTTGATCTCATGTGATTGGCCATTGTTGATCAAACCACAGGCATTCTGATTCATCTTCAGCCAATCTCTCTCAGATATCTCTTTAGGACGTTCATCGCTATCCAACACTTCCTCTAGATTCAGAGAACACAACGAATCACATATCCACATGCCAAAGTTATATTTGTCATCAAATTTAGTCAAATCAATTTTGACAGGATGTATAACCACCTAATCGATCGCCGCCTTGTCCACCATCGAGGTGGATGTATTGATGGCTCTTTTGAATTTCATATCCTGCACAATTTTTTTTTCTTATGAATCGTAGTTGCCTTATGTCGTCGAAATTGTATCAATCTGACTCTCAAAAGCAAGGTGTTTGCACGCATCTGCCCAATCCCATCTCAGACACGAGAAATTACTACATGTGGTCATCGAACCGTCCGGAGGCCAATCAAGATGCGCCACGTTATCCCATACATTGCGGTACACAATGCCAGTACATAGTGTGCTGGTGATGTGGAAAGTACTGATTGGCCTCCGGAGGACGTTCAGTGACCGCACAGAATAATTTATCCTCAGACACTCGATTATTCTTTTCCTCTGTTCGGCTCAAATTGCACGTGAAGACGGACCTTGCTCATGTCTCAAGCACACGAATGACCCCGTTCCGCACACAATTGTGGCCTGTCTCCGTTCGGTCAAGAATCGCATGAAATCGTGGCTTTGTACCTTCAACCTACTTTTCACGAACAACCACACGCTAGGCCTCATGAACTCCCGCACGTTTCCGTGCGAATGCCTTGGCCTCCGTGCGACCTGCACCTGTGTTTCACACAAAATGCTTCTCCACTCCTGTGCGCTAGGCCCGCATGCATATCTGCTTTGCTAGATCCGACCGAGTACTTCGAAAACTTGCTCAACTAGAGAAGAACGAACAGGAACATGAAGAATCGTATATCTCCAGATTTCATTGAAAATTGCACGAAAATCTGGCTATGATACCAATTGTGCAATAAACAATGAAAAACAACACAAATCACACAACCAAACACAATGAACATATCTGATTTATGTGGTTTGACGAAGAATCGCTTACGTCCACAGAAAAAGATTTTTTTTTTTTTTAAGTCCACAGGGAGAGTGATTTTATTATTGTGTAGAAAGAGGGTTACAATTGCACTCTTGCACACCTTCCAGCAGCCCTCAACTCTCAATATATAGATTTGAAACAAAAACAAATGTAAAAAATCCAGTCAATAATTGGATCTCCTAATTAATGCTTTCCCAATCAAAACCAATAAAAGCTTTGTAAATTAGAGCTGAATTAGGTATGGAAAGATTTCCATAACAGTAATCACATTTTTACACCTGCGGTCAATGAATGTATGAAACTGTTAGAATTTTCCAATTATATTTAGATCAAAAACCTTATTATATCATATTCATCCAATTGCTCTCATGCTCTATAATCACATTTGAACACCTGCGATCAATGAATATATGACCTAATTAGAAGATAGGATTTTGCTCAGCTACTTCACAAATTGGAATTTTGATGAAGTTATAAAAAATATAACTTGCATTAATCTTAATGTTTAATGGAAATAATTGCTTCAAAAACACAAACTCATTGATCTCAATCATCTCATCAACATTAACAGAGATCAATTCAACAATTTCTACTGCCTCAACCCACCCTATGTATAAATATTAAGACACAGAAGATGTAAATACACTATCATCCGTGCTGCCAAGGAGAAAAGAAATATCCCATGCTCTTTCACAATACCTGGCTGCAAGGAATGAATTATATTATACAATGAAATTCCATTTCATGCTATCCATACAAAAGCAATCAGCCAGATAACTTCTGAACTTCTTCTATCAACTGTGCTCGACTTGAAGGCTCAATCTGCACCGGATTCAAACAATAAAATCATCAGTAATCTTTCATGTTATATATAAGCAAGTAAAAATGGATCATTCTGGTTACCTTAGAGAGAAGGGCAGAAAGGCCTTGCTTAAGAGCTTCCAAGTCAGATGAAGATGATTCTCCAAGGCTGGAGAGCTGAGACAACAACCTCTTAGCTCGCAGATCTTTCAGATGTTTTTCATAGTTTAGCGGATCATCTTTCCAAGCAAAGAAAGACTCATCATCCTCCCAGTTAGCCCCAGAAGCCAAAAACCAATTCTTGATGAGCTCAAGTGCAGATTTATTAGACAATTCGTCCCCTGCAGCAGCAGTTACCAATTTTATAAGCGACCACTCGGAAACTCTCCTGTTCAATCTCTTATAGAAGAAAGAACGAGAGCCCTTCCAATCGACTACCTCCTTGACCACGCCCTTCGCAGCCATCCGCAGGGAAGTATCGTGTAACTCTGCAAACCTTGTTGCTATCTGAGTGTAAGCAGGCAGCAGCTGTTTCTCACGAGCTGAAATGCTCTTCTGAAGAGAATCCACACTCTCATGGCCTCCAATTCCAGCCTTGGCCTCCTGAAGCTTGGATTTCAGCGAGATGAGCTCTTGATCGAGCCTCCCCATACACTCCATAATCTCTTTCGGCCTGAACTTGATCTCAATCATCCCTTCAGGTTCAAGTACATTTCCTTTGGCAGTTCTTTCGGCATACATCTCGATCTGTTCAGGGTTGATCTTGCTATCCACCACAACCCAGGCTCCACCACGAAGTTCTGCCATCATAGGAATATAAACAAAGGCCGGCTGCTTATACGTCCTCAAGTTCTCGACAATGGTGGAACCTGCCTGTAGAATACCTTCAAAGAGGTCCCTTTGACCACCAGAGAAACCCCTCCAATTTGCAAGGATGAAGAGTGGAAGCTCCTCCCTGTTGAAGTCCATCAATGCTTGCGCAGTCTTGGTGGCAGAATCAGGGAACCAGACTTGCCCAGCTTGAGGTACAACTCTTTCATGTGAATCAAGTTGGCCAGGATCAGCAGGGATCACTTGCATAACTGTCTGCGTTTCAACTGCAATAACCCCAACAGGAATTCCTCCCAACTTTGCTCTCCCAGTGACCACTGTCTTGGCCCAACCTTCTAGTGTCTCCACAAAGCTATCTTTGTCAAAGATGCCTCCTAACCACTTACCACTGCTATCCTTTATCCCACTTATGGCGGCCCGAGGGTCGCAGGAGTTCTCAGGCAGGTAGTCCACTGGTCTCTGTGGTGGATCCAATGATACAGAAATAGGAAGAGGTCCACCAACATAAGGAGGAACAAAGCTGAGCCACTTGAGGATTGCTGAAATACCCTCAATATCATCAGGCACTGTCAGATGAACAACACCATTTGTTGCCATTATTTTTGGACCACCAAGCTGCATATGGGAGCTGTAGACTTCACGGCCAAGAAGTTTATTTAGAGCAGAGAAGCCAGTGAGAATAATTGGATGGTCAAGACGTTGGATACACCTCATGCCGAGCCGTGCCAAATAAGCTCCGATACCAACCGTTCGTCCGGTGACAAAAGTCAAAGTGAAGGTTTCCTTATATGCCTTTGAATAAGCACTGGCAATGGCGCCACTTCCAGCAAGATTCTCAACGCCTAAACCATCTTGTTTTCCAACAATGCTGTCTACAACCCATCTGGTCTCACCGCTTTCAAGTTTCAACTCATGGGCTATGACTGATGATTGAATACGAAAGTAATCTTCTGGTGTGAGATAAATATACTGGAATCCACGTTCTGGATTGAGATCATCAGACCAAGCAACACGAAAGCAAGATCTGACTTCCTCTGCCGCTCCAATCCTAGCACCGGAATTTGCAGCAAGGTAAATCAAAGGAAGCTTCATCTTGCAAGCCAGGTTGGTCACACCATAGAAGAAAGCATCTTCTTTTGGACCAAATGACCCGGCTTGGTAAGTAACATCATTTGCAACAACAATGATCTTCCTTCCATTAGGGAACTCTGGTGTTAGTATCTCCATGAACCATGCAATCATGCCTACATCATTAAGACCAGGAGAGCGGTCCACATGAACAAGGGGAGTGTCCCAAGTTCCCCTTCTATCAGCAAATACAAGCTCCCTGACCTTGAGTAGGTCCTTGCGTCCTTTTCCTTCCTTGTTATCCAACAAATTAGAAGCCCAAGACTTCCGAAGTGCTGTTTCAAAAGCCTCCAATAAACAAAATTTTCAAAGTGAGTTTACATCTTAAATGTTTCCAACAATGTAGTGGTAAAACAAATCATTTATTCCAGCTAAAAAAAAAAACTTTACCAGTGGAAAATCATAACAGTAAGTGGTGTTGTTCCTTCTTGCTGATAAACGCCTTCTATCAATGACACCTAAAGGCTGATACAAAGCACTCAGAGGCACACCATGCAAAGGACCAGACAAGGAAGAGGCAGAATGGTACACAACTTCATGGGTTTTGCTGTCCTCCACTTCTCGGTAGACCTAGAATAGGAGTTGAAAAGTTAATTTAAAAGTACCTATAGATGAGAAAGTAGGTGTCATAAAGTATACGCACATGAACAGTGCAAGTGTGACCAGTAACATTGGTGACTACAATCCTCCATGCACCATGAGCAAGTCCATCAGTAGCCAGGAAAAGCTTGACTTCCCACTCACAAACAGCTAGACGATGCATACGCACACCAACCAGTTCATGAACTTTGAGAGCCAACTCTTCCAAAATCGAGTACACTACACGATCCTCTTGGCCAGATGCCTCATCGAAAGCTCTAGTGACAAAAAAAAGATGTTTATGATTGTCCAGTACAGCTTGATCAGATTCAACTGCTACATATTAAAGAATTGGGTAAAAGAAATCAAGATATTGCAAAAAAGACTGACCTTGAAAATGGTACAAGATCATAAAGCTGCTGTTCTCTCAGCACGCAAAGATACATGTGAGAATATTCTGATCTGGTGGTTGCATTATGAACATTCAGTTCTAATTCCTCAAGTGCTGTCAATATTGACCTTAATATACAGATTGATGTAAAGGACATGGACTGCTTTGCTTGAGAGGTCTCAATATCAAGTGCAGGGCCTAGTGAAAACCCCTCGTTTGTGCTTGGTTGTCTAACAATCGTCCGAAGAAACATCCTTTGAATTGGTATATTTCCCTCAAGAACAGTGAACAGATGCCACTGCCGATCTCGGGATGGTGTATACTGCACCTTTTTGTAGCCTTTGAGTTTGTCCTAAAGAAGGAACTAGACAAATAAATGAATAGCAACAAAAGATAGAGAAAACAAAAGGCATGAACAGGTCCAGCACGTCACAAACCAATTCAAGAAAGGTAGAGAGAGGAGGCTCCAAGTGCCGAAGTTGAGGTTCTTCATCATAATAGAGCTTTTCTAATGACCAATGGAACGAATGACGCATTGGAGCTCGCCCCTCATCCCTCTGTATGATACAACTAATAACTCTAATCCCTGCATCTCTGAGATCAAAGCTGACAGATTCCTCTTTTAAAATTTTTGCAAGCTTATGTATCCTCTCCTGAGCTTGATCTTCATCACCACTGCAAAAAGTTACATTATCTAGTAAGATCAAAGTGTCATCTTCAGAGAACAAAGGCATCCTAAAATTCCAAAAATCAAAACTAGAAACAGATCATGACGCCATTTTTGAAGCAACATGATAAGTAATCCAGATAAATATATTTTATACGAAGATGACACATACCTATCCTGAAGTGAACTCATTTGGTTGTTAATACCAACCAATGCAACATGCAGCATGTGGCCATGACTAGCCTTATCTGAAACGTCCTTTGAAATCAGTTCATCATCACCCTCAGAATTCAAAGTATTTGTTGATTCCTTCAGTGCAGCGCTGATTGCAGCATGTAGGAATTGTAGAGATTTGATGATCACCATGGCGCCCCATCTATTTTCACAATGCTTCTCTAACAAAGGTTTGTCAGGCACTGTATCCTCAGGCCCATTTTTTTTCTCTATATGCTCTTCAGAAAATTTCCATAAAGCAATAAGACCAGATCTGTGCCACTGCATACGAATGCTACCCTTCACAAGATAGGGCTGAAAAGAGCATTGAGTTAGAAGCTGAAGATGCACAGTACATTCAATACAAGAAGAGGAAAAAATAAAATAAAATCAAATAGGCGAAGAATATTGTGTTGAGCTTCAGCAGGACAAAAATGGTCAATGGACCAGAATTTACAGTTACCTGGTAAAGCCTGCGGATGTACGTTTCAACAACTCTCCTCTGAAGTGTAGGATCACTGTGGTCAAATAGAGACACAAGAGCATCCTCAACAGCCAATGGAGCACCAACAAGATCCTCCATTCTTTCATTGATGGCATTTTTTCTCCTTGGAGTAGACACACGCTCCCCTTCTTCAGTAAACATCTCAAGCTCTGAGAGGCTTCTGGCAATGCTCGTGCGGAGTTCACTCAGTTTTGTTTGCTCAAGTAGTTGACTTGCTTTCAGAGCCAGCTGCAATATTGAAAGTAGGTCATGCAACACAAGAGTTAAAATGTTTGGGAAAAAAAAAAAGAGAAATGAGGATTGAAGTAGCACAGGAATCCCAGACCTCGGAGTAAGTGGTGTGATTAAGGGCAGAAAAACGAATCAGTTGATCCCTATATGCAGCAGGGTTAGGATAAACCAAGGCCTCCATAAGCCTTAATATTAGCTTATTCTTACTCCTTACACCCTGCAATATATTGAGTAAATACTTATATTAACATAATTTTGTGGTTAACATTTATATAAACCACATAAATATTAGCCACAAAAAATAGGCCAGTAATTTTGGGCAAAATAACACCATTAGCAGAGTCATACCTGATGGGAAAGAACTATGTCCACAATTTTTAGTAGATCTTTTTTATATTGTAATCGGAGGCGCTCAATGACATCAGCCTAAACAAAAGAGGAGAGAATGCATAAGTTCTTGATAGAAGCCTTCTCTACTATTAAGTACAACATACTTTAATTGATAAGTTCTTAAAGATCAGGCACCTGAATGGTATCACTGAACAATTCCTCAACAGAGAGATATTGTTCAAATAAAGAAATCACAATTACACGAGCATGGCTCTCTCTTCCACCTTCATGTGACTTTACAAGACTCATTAGAGGTTCCACAAGTCTCTCCAGTGTGACATTTTCTTTCTCAGAGCAGGATGAGAGGTGAGCCTGTGGAATAGATACATTAAGGAACAAAAAAGAAAAAAATTTTAAAAAACAAATTGCAGGATGATGATGGAACTGAAAGATCCAGTACCTCAAGAACTGCCCTCAGTAACTTGGCAGGGAACTCAATGTTCTTTTGATAGCTTGATATTGTCTCATACCCCTTGTATTTGGCATCTAACTGGAAGCGCAAGTCAAGAGAAAAATATTGCTTTAGGAAACGGTCAAACACAAAGCAAAACTAAAAGAAATAAACAAAATAACTTAAGTTATAGTTTTCAGAAAAAAAACCTCATTTTTTAGATCTTTTGGAAGACGAGTGGCCAATACTGACATGCTCTCTTGCCACTGAAGGAAGGGAAGCTCCGGACTGTCCAGGCAGTTTAGTAGATCTTGCACAACCTGATTGATGAAAAAGTAAAATGATTAGAAGAAATTAAAATGGATCAAAATGTAGATCAGCAGAGTGGCATTGCTCAGAATATTCAGGAAAATTCAGAGCAGACAATTATTTCCATTGTTGCATTTCCGTTCTCATCAGATGGCTTCTCATTGACAACCATGTCTAATCTCCTCAATAGAAGAGGAAAAATGTTTTAAGAAAGTAGCAAAGGATAAAAATTTTATGTTCGTTCAGAAATTATTACCATTTCAGGTAGATCTGCTAATTTTGTCTACTTCAATGGCAACTAATGCATTTGGCATTAAGAAACATGCTCCCAAAGAAAGCCTTCCCCAAATTAATAATATTGTACACCATCATCCTAGTACAGCTATTTTGGTCTGCTTTATGAATTCTCCATTTAATGAATCCTATCGAGTTCTAAATTAAGTATAAAGCAGAATTTCTAATCATACACCATTGAATTACCACTTTCCTCTAATCCTTTCATATTAAAGCTATCTAACAGTCTGAGTGACGTGAATTTTTCCCTTCCTTTAAATTGCCTCACCATCAAGATTTCATTGACATAATAGTTTCTCAAAAAATCCTTATTTTACATTGAATATTATGTTGCCTAACATTGATTTCTAGAGCTTGGAGAGAGAAATTCTACAGCCAACATGCTGTTCTAATTGCACAATATTTTAATTTACTCCATTTTAACCACAAATTTTAGTTTAGAAATTTTATCCTCATTTATACAATCCTTTTTTAATATAAGAGACTCAATTAATTTATTACACCTAGATGTCATGTAATCTTTTAATAGTATTGATTATAACAACTAATCCACATCCACTAACCTTTTACTTAAATATACCCAAACTATGCCCTAATAAGCCCCTTGTTGACATATAAGTGGCATAGATAAAATATTAAGGTTCTAATGAAAGTCATTGCATTTAATTTAATAGCCTCATAATTGGGAGTATTATTCTCTCTTATTTATTTCATTATTATATCTACATGTATGTTTATTTATAGGCCTCACATATTCGATCAACAATATAAAAATTGCCTCTCAACATATTATCACTGCTATAAATGAACTGAGTCAAGCCCAGTAGGAGCTTGCTCGAACTTGAGCTCATTTGCCAAAATTTTATTCTAGCTTAAGCTCAATTTGAATATTGTTGTAGTGATCAAACTTGATCCATTCAAAATTATGGTTGTTTGAGTTTGGCTCGTTAGTTAACCACATGAGTCTTATCAAACATATTAACGAGCAATATAGAGCAAGTTGTTAGTTAACTAAATAAGCCTAACCAAATTTATTAACAAGTAATATATTGAGCTTAAAAATGAGACTTTAATTGAATTAATTACTAAGTGCACAATCATTTTAATGAATATAAACAAGTACTTTGTATTCACAAACAAAAGCAATCTAATATAAAAAGAACAATACTCACACAAAATCACATATCAAATAAATTTGCAATCGATTCTTAAATGAGCATATTGAGCATTAATTGAGCTTCTTAATGAGCTTATTCACAAGCTTTAAATGATATTATTCATGATAATGAATGAATCGAACACAAAGTTCTTCAAACTAATTCATTTATCAATCGAGTATTTGTAAAAAATATTCAAACTAATTCAATAGTTTATTAAATGATTATAAATGGGTTCTAATTGAGTCAAGGCACGAGTAACTTGTCGAGCATATTGTACATTTGCATCCCTACATAATATCATGGCACCAGAAAGGAAACCCTCAACCTCCTACTTGATTGATCCTATCCCCATTTCCATTACGACATTATTTCATACCTTAGCCACCCCCTCTCACATATGTATGTTGCTTTCTTGTTATCATAGTCTTGTTATACGTCTGCTCGACCACTAACATATTCGGATAATAATTTAAAAACCCCTTTTCTCAAATATCATTAAGTTCTAAAATTTTCTCCATTATTCTAATTTTTTACTTAATCTAGAAGGCAACTTGCCTATTAATATAATTTTTTTAATTTTTAAATACTATACACCATGGTACCTCACTTTGAATGTCTTAATTAAGCACCACCATAATTGATGACAAAATATGTGAACATAATGTTTGAATAAAAAAAATAAGGAAAAAAATATAATCTTATCATGATAGGATCCTCTTGTGACTTAAAGCTCTTTGGTCAATTGCAACTACTTTGAATGTTACCCATTGCTCACCATATATATCCTTGATAACTTTAATATAAATTTTACACATTTTCCTCTTAATAAACACCAAGTCAAAATCAATTCACATAGTATTCAATAATACGAATTTTCAATTATTTGGCAATTAAATTAAAACTTTTAGGGCCAAGCTAATGACAACAAAAGTTAAAGAGTTCCCATGGAAAGCATAAATTACTTCAATATACTATAGCATAATATTCTCTAAGGTTTCCAATATAAATTTTGGGGACAGAACATTCTTTGTGACAATAAATGGAAATCAAAATAAGATGCACTTGTCTTTATAAACTTTAAAAGATAGCTAATAAGCATGGCTATTAGTAGCGTACATGACATAAACGGCACAATGTTCGCTTAACTAGTATATAAAGTTTACTTCAATAAATTGCAACATGGAACCAACAGAACGGCTATGGGAGACTTAAAACTTGGTATCATACGTTGAAGTTATTAAGTATCAACAAGAAGATGAATAATGACACAATTAAGGCTTCGTTTGGGACGGCTTTTTTTGCTGCTTCTTAAAACGGCTTTTTAGTACAAAAAATAAAATTTTTGTACAAAAAACCCGCTTTAAGAAGCAGAAAACAAGCCGTCCCAAACGAAGCCTAAGTATGTTCATACACTTGAGGATCTTACCTGAGTGATGTTATGATCATAGCCAGCAAGAATCATTCTTGCAGCATTTAAACTTGCAGCACATCTTTGATGAACTTTGTCAGAAACTGCAGCTGGAGGACCTAGCTTTGGGAAGTTTCCATGAAATGGTTCAGCTCTCTTCACAGCTGATGGGTCATCAAGATCCAACTTGGCTATAAGATCTCCTGCCTGGAAAAATATATATATATATTTACTGCACTGTTACATCAGCTTGCTAAACTTGGCCAAAATCTAACATCAGTGTACAACAAAAAAATTTACCTGCATGGCCTGGCCTTCAGTCAATATAAAATGAATAACTCCAGATGCAGGCAACAATAACGGCATGCACATCTTCATAACCTCAACCTCAGCATAAGGTGTATCAGCATCTAGATGCGTACCATCTGGTACTAAAAAGCGGAGCAGTTTGCATGGTGTCTCTGCCACAAGCTTGGACGGATCATGTTCATTCTGAAATAATGGGGATGGAGTTTTTTATTATCTTACTGCAGATGCATAAATAATCATCCTAAATTATTCAAAATAGAAGGGGAAAAAAAAGCAAAATCGTGAGGGGCTATCAGGGCAAACGAGGAATAATAAATTCTTAAACAAATAGCTATTCATTCAAAACATACATAAAGTATTAAGGTAGCATAACCATATACGTAACATAGGACATTAACATCTTCTTGATGTTTCTACACACAGGGGCGAAATCAACCTTAATTTTTAGAGGGGGACAAACTTATAAGTAACTGTTGGCATTGCCTCGAATTTGACTCGACCCTTGGATACCAAAAAAATAAATACAAAAAGAAAATGGTTGCTAAAGATATCTTTTAGCTACCAAAAGTAACTAAGGCCTGTAAATAATAAGGAAACTTGATATTCAGGGGTCCCCAGTGATTTTTTAGAAAATCCATCCCAATAAAATTTGAGTTAGGATGCCTAACCCAAATTTTTTTTGTACTTGTGAGGGCCATGATGAAATATAGATAGTTAGCTGTTGCCAATGAAAAATTGACACCAAAAGAAAATAAGCATCTCAGATGCCTAAGGGTCCCAATCTACAAATATTCTAAACCGGTGGAAAGGAATAAACTCAAACTGAAAAAGACCGCAAAAAAAAACATGTAATTTATCAGAAAAGAAAAATCATGATCTGCTATTTTTCACATTCATCTTACATACGTAATAATTTTTAATGTGATTTTTTACTCGGTGAATAGCTTTTCATGAGATAGAAAATGATCAGTTGGAAGGATGACATCATAAGTGTTAGAAAACATAAAAGGCAACACCTTTGAATCATCAAATTCTGTATTAATAAAAATATGTCAATATAAAGGCAAGAGAATAGAGTGATAAGATAAATATAATCACGAGGAACATGAAAAAAAAATTACAAAAACAAATACCATAAATTCCTACGAAAACTACTAACCACATGAGGCAATATTAATAAGGCAACTTCTTTAAGCATAAGAGCTCTAATAAATTCTAAAATCCCCCATAAACTCATGATGCCACTGCAAGTAACACCAATAGTTTGCCAACCAAAAAGTAGAATTGAGAAAAACTGAGGGAAATCCCAACAAGTGAAACTAAGCAAAAGCATTGAAACCAAACAAAATTGGGAAAAACAGAGGAAAATTTCCTCATTGGCGAGGGACAATAGCAATGAGCAGAACCAAGCATAATCTAAAAAAGTAATGGCAAATCATTCATTGGCGAGTGAAGAATTAAACAAAGCAAGAGCAATGAAATCAAGTAAAATTCTAAGAAATAGAGGGTAAATCTCTCCTTTTTGAGAGATGATAGCAGTGAGGAAAACCAACCGAAACCTAAGGAACCAAACTAAATAGAGAGAAACAGAAGACAAAAACCTTTAACGCGAGAAATGATAGTGACAAGAAAAACCAAAGAAAACAATAGAACCAAGAAAAAATATCCCTAAATGAAAACCCAACAACATAATGATCACCAGATGGAGGAGAAGATGAAGGGGATGCTCTGATGCTATGGTAGAAAATATAAAATGCTACATCTTTGCTTGATTAAATTGGTGCTACTACAAATATGCCTATACAAAGGTAAGAAAAAAAGAATAATAAGGAAAATATAATCAAAGAGAATATTTTCAATAAAGGGATATATTACAATAATAAATACCATAAATTATTATCACACCATTAACCATATGTGATAATATTGATAAGGTTATTTTGTTTAAACATAATAATTCTAATAATTCTAACAATAAGAAATCTAAGAAAGTACGGGGCTTAGAATCAACCAATCAAACTGATATAACTTGACATTATCATAATTGAATTGTTACAACCTGAAATGCTATAAAAGCATTTTGTGCAGGCATTAAGAATCCAGATCAGGCTTCATGAATGCTTGTGTGAAAGCCTACTCAACTGATCAGTAAACTTTGAGAAACTAAACTAGAAAAAACCTTTTTCATTGTTTTTATAATCAAATATAATATGAGCAAAAATATGACGAGCAAAAAGATACTTTCATGTTTTATACTAACAATCGATGGTTCAACAGTATTAATATAGAATTATGATCGAGTAAAGTTGCTATGAGGCTGTAAATATAAGAAAGATTCATAAGAAACTTTAATTTCCATCCAGAATTTCACCTAAGACAAATTAAGCATTGCTAAATGACCGACCTCCATGTAGGACAACCTTCTAAAAAAATAACAAAATATGTTGGAGAAAAAAAAAAGATGAAAAGTTAAGTGAAAAGTACCATGCATTTATGAAAGTCTTAACTTGAGAAAAGATCAAAATCTCAGAATGATGAAAAGTATCCACATCCACAATAAGAATTATAACCATGTCAAAAACTATCTTTAAGATTATAGATGGAAGAAATAATAAATTACTAACAGACGGCTAGCAGACATACTGACATTGATTAGGATAATCTTAATAAAACAATAAAATCTAAAAGACATTAAATAACTTTAATATCCATGATAAAATAAAAATTCGGAATCTATGTCAACATCAAAATTTCTCTAAGTTAATAGAACGTGAAAGAAGCTGAGATTTATTTACCATTACCAAGATATCTTTTATCCATTTTCCCAACTTCATCAAATTCAATAAGAAAAGGCGTGTCCTCTGATTTACATTACAATTACTTCCAGTCCCAAATTTGCAGATCAAAAGCTTATTGAGACTTTGTAGCATTGACGACATTGCAAAGTATGAATTCTAAGTGTTAAATGGTTTATTATCACTAATACACACCATGATGCTGATAGTAATGCCCAAAAGAAAAAAATAAAGAAAAGTGGAGTGATACTATATTTTGCTGAAATGTCTTGAGACTGTAAAGAGTCATGTTGATGTAGAAAAGAAATCATGTATACCTGTAACAAGCAAGTTCTTCCATCAATAAGAAGGCGAGTACCAGCTGCTTCTTCTTCAGCATATATCACATGACTATTTCCATCCAACTGTTAGATACATGAACAAAAGCTAAGTTAAACAACCTCACCAAGGCTTCTTTAGTTGGAATGTATGGAAACTTCTTTATACATGACTTGAGAATATGCTCTAAATGGAAGCACACAATAAACTAAGAAATGGATGTCATGAAGATAGATTTAATGAACTTTGTTCCTCGAAACCATAATATCCACCATCCAGTAAATCTGTGCTTGAATAAACTTTATCAAGCATCAGGTCCTCAGAGATAGCCACTGGATCTGCTTTAATGATAAACAGAAGCAAACAAAAGAGAACCAATGCGCAAGCTTCCTTTCACTAGAGTTAGGGAAGGGTTGACGCATGCAAGCTCATTTCAACACAGCAAAGACATTTCTGTTATTCAACCCGTAGGTTAAAATAGACAACTTAACCATTGTGCTAAAGCCTGCCACTAGAGGCCTAGAAAAGATTGTCTATAATTACATGTGCAACGAATTGGGTACGAACTTGATGAGATTTGAGAAAATTGTGAGAGATGCCAGCCAAACTTGAAAGGACCAACCATTAAATTATCCAATTCAATGCAGCTTAAGGAAACACCATTATACAGCAAGGTTGAGATAGAATATATATTACTTAAATGGTTCTTGAGAACAGAGAAAATTCAGCGAAATGTCAGTCAAACTTGGAAGGACCCACTATGAAACCATGCAACCAGTAATACAGCTTCAGGACCCCCATTAAACCATCCAACCAATTCAATACAGCTTCAGAACACACCAATAAACTATACAACCAGGCTGAGAAAGCATATCAACTATTATCAGAATGATTTGATGTGATTTAAGAGAAAGGTGTGTGTCAAAGATATATTGATGTTATTAAGGATTATTATAATTGAGCATTGATTAATATCAAAAGTAGTTTTGTAGCGACCAATGAGTTTCTAATTATCATAAGTTTACAACAAGAATCGAAATTGAATCCATATTATTTTTATTGCTTATGGAGAAACTTACAAAGGATATTCAAAAAGAGGTACCTTAGTGTATGCTTCTTGCAAATAAAATAGTTTTAATTTGTGAAGCATTCATTGAAATAAGTGACAAATTAGAAGGCGGAGCAAATGTTTAGAAGATGATGAGTTAGAATTAGTAAAATAAAAACTAAATATGATTTGTAATTTTAATGGTATAATATTAACAATTATTATCTAATGTTCTTAGAAGATAAAGTGACATCTAAATGCATTAGGTTTAAGTATCATAGGCCTATTTTATAGAAGAAATGAGATGTAGGGGAGGATAAAAATTCTAGAGTTACGGTAGTATGGCTTACCAACAACAACAACAACAACATCAAGCCTTTATCCCACTACGTGGGGTCGGCTACATGAATCCTTTTTCTCCATTGTGTCCTATTAAAAGTCAAATTCTCGTTTAAATCTAATAAAGAAAGGTCATTCCTAATATTTTCTAACCAAGTCTTTTTAGGTCTACCCCTACCTTTCTTAACATAAGTCAAATCTAATACCTCTACTCTCCTAACCGGGTCATCGCAAGGCCGCCATTTTATGTGACCAAACCATCTAAGGCGACTTTCTCTAATCTTATCTTCTACTGGAGCTACTCCAACCTTTTCACGTATATGCTCATTTCGTATCCTATCTCTAAGGGTAAAGCCACTCATCCACCTGAGCATCCTCATCTCTGCCACACTTAACTTAGTATTATGCTTCTCTTTTAAAGGCCAACATTCGGCACCATAAAGCATTGCAGGCCTCACTACCATCTTATAGAATTTTCCCTTAAGTTTGAGGGGTACATTTCTATCACATAACAAGCCCGATGCATTCCTCCACTTCAACCATCCAACTTGAATTCTGCTGATAATATCCCCATCTATTTCACCATCACTCTGAACAATAGATCCAAAATATCTAAAACGTGTACTCTTATTAATGACTTGATCGCCCAAAGTCACAATCCCCTCACTAGGTCTATTACTACTAAAATTACACTCCATATATTCTGTTTTAGATCTACTCAAGTGAAAACCTTTAGACTCTAAGGTTGACCTCCATAATTCAAGTTTACCTTCAACTCCCTCTCTAGTCTTATCAACAAGAAGAATATCATCAGCAAAAAGCATACACCAAGGTACATCATCTTGCAAATGTCTAGTGAGAACATCCAAGACTAAAGCAAAAAGATATGGGCTTAAGGCTGATCCTTGATGTAACCCAACCGAAATAGGAAAATACTTGGTCAATCCACCTTGTGTTTGAACACAAGTAATAGCTCCTACATACATATCTTTAATGATTTGAATATAAGCATTATTAACTCCTTTCTTTTCAAGAACTCTCCATAGCACTTCTCTTGGAACTTTATCATATGATCTTCAATAATCCATACCTTTGAGAGCACAATCCACTATCAAGGAAGACGATTCACATTGGTAAAAGTTAGCACAACTAACATTCTTTTCAAATCCCCCTCTTATCTTGGTCATGCATCCCTCAATTAAGCAAGAAAATGATAAACGAAAATCCTAGTTTTGTATTTCTCCTGCATGAGATTGATAGGTCCAGTAGGTTAATCAGCTATTGCAAGAGTTTTCTACCCTTTTCTAGGAGATGAAAGATCTAACACCAAGAACTACGGAAGATGAGCTACCACAAATCAAGGGAGCTCTTTTGCCGGGTAAACTCATAGACTATCCATTGCAGACATGATGGAGCAGGAGCAATTCACCCTTCAGATCGCCAATGATAACTATGCCAAAGAAGAATAGTAGATGGTTGATATATATCAACTACATAGCATTAAAAATGATCACCATAGAAAACTATTATCCATCGCCGAAGATCAAAATTGATCCAACAGTTGCATCTAGCCAAGTACTCTGATTTATAGACTTAAAACTCGGCTACCACCATATCCAGTTTAATGAAAAAAATACCTAAGAGATTGCCTTCAAAACAAGGTAAAATTATTTGAATGACAAGTGATGCCACTTGGATTTTGCAAAGCGCCAACAACAATGATGGGGACGTCAATCCGAGGTTTCGATGCGTTTATCAGAGGCGACACCGGAGAACGATGGCCACGATGGAGAGTCTCTACTTTTGACTCACTTTATGTATTTTGACACATTTTATGTATTATTCATTTCAGTTTCAGTTTATTTCGTCAATTTCCGTTTTTATCCTTGTGGGTAGTTGGTCATTATTGTAACCCGAGGGGCATTTTC
>NW_021319550.1:732511-746384 GCF_001605985.2 Dendrobium catenatum | reverse complement strand
AAATTCATTCATCTCCTAAGCATTTCCACACTTCTATTGGAATATCATCAGGTCCAACAGCTTTTCCACCCTTCATTTTCTTTAAAGCCTCTCTAACTTCAGTTTTACTAATACGCCGATAAAAACAGAAATCTTTATTTTCATTTAGGGTGCTAAGGTCACTATAGTCAATCTTATTTTCACAAACTTCATTAAAAAGTTTAGCAAAATAAGATGATTTGGACATGTGCATGGAAGGGTAGAAAATGCAACTATTAGACATTTTTTTAAAATTAATCTCAAAGGATTAGAATAAAAAGTGGTAGACCTGAGATAACATGGATAGAAGTTGTCCAAATAATTTATGAAGATAAGGTTTAACACCTAAGACAACACACGATAGAAATAAGTGATAAATGAGAATTCATAACACCAGCCCCTAATAATTAGGATAAGGCTGATGATTGGGATGATGATGCTAAGACAAAATGTTATTTAAATTAAGTGCTTGAGATCTTAGGACCATGCAAAAATCTGTGCGTACAAGTTGAACTGAAAAAAAGTGCACCAAGTCCATGGTATCTTGACAATTTCACCAAACACAGAAGAGAGGGTGGCATTGCTTGCCTGCATCAGAAGTCCCCCATCACGCAAAGTATGGATTTCCGCTTCTACCTCTGATCCATTCATCCTTAACCTGTAGGTTCCAGGTCCACCCCTCACCATTTCAACCTACAAATGGAAACCAATAAACTGAGGAAACAAATAAACATTCCTTGAATGCAATAAGTTTCCAAAAAAAACACAGAAAGTTACCGTATATTTGCTTCCTTCAATGTTCAAAGAAACAATGGAGTTCACAAGCGATATGTGCTGCATTGAAGTATACCAAGACATTAAATAAGAGTATATTAGTCCGCAGAAGAGAATGAGAACTTTCCAGGTTCGACACCAATTAGGACTGCAAATTTCATTACCTTGGGTGGTATCTGCCCCTTGACAAGATAGCCAACATAATCAGAGATAATGGCAGCACTGCTTGCAGATGCTTTCTGCAGGTATAATATCATATGAAGTTACACACCTTGTCAAATGAACAAAAAGAAAATAACAAGATGTTAACATAGAATAATATATTAATGTTAGACTTACATAAAGAGCTCCTCCAACAACAGAAAGGAACCAAGGAGGCCTCTCAGCTCTAACACGCATTGAAATCCTGCTGTCTAGCCAACCAGTGTGTATTTTATTGTCTCTGTACTCTGCAGACTGAAAAGAAAGGAAATGAATTTAATGCAGTGAAGTAATCTGCAAACGAATATTAATGAAGTATTGCAGGATAAATAACTTACATTAAGAAGATCAATTGTATAATCAACATTTGTATGAATTTCTCCCCTAATTTGGATCTCCTTTAGCCCAAGAACCATATTAGCTATTGCTAGGGCTCTAGATTCTCCAAATGCAAAAACATGTCCTATGATAAGAGTACAGGTTTAAAACATGGAAATCACAGACATCTAAGAAGAATTAACATCCAGATAATCTGAAAGGCATACCAAATTGAGAATCAGAGAATTCATGAACGCCACCTCCAGACTGAATTTGAATATAGGGAGAAATATATTAGTGTAAGCTGACTGATTGCAATTTTGAAAAGATGCAGCTCTCAATATGCAGTCATACCCTCACATAAATCGCCTTTTTGACGTTCCTTACATAATTATTTTCAAAAATATGAAACACATACTAATATTAATTTGAATAGGAAAAATCTTCTGCCTACACAAAACACCGGAAGGCAGTTAGGTTAAGAATTTACTACTTTATTTTTTTTTTTACATATTTAGAAGCCATGAGCATACCAGCTTCATTAATGAAAACCATAAAAAGCAGTAAGGATCTTGATTTTTATATTTAAAAGGTTACTTGAAATATAGAAGTTCATGACCTCTCAGATGACATACCTTGACTGAAAAGTATGCCCAAACATTGGGCTTGCTTTTAAAAATAAGCTCCTGCAATATCCAAAACGATAGAGTAAACATCAATTCATGATAGAAGATGATATAGGTGGTGATATTTTTTCACCTAAACATTAGGTCTCACCTGTACTTTCCCGCTAGTGGGCTTGAAGCCATCATCAGGATCCTCACTGGTTACCCGAACAGCAACACAATGACCTTTTGGCCCAATAGATTCTGCTTTATCAAAATCAAATGGAGTTGCAGCAATTGATGTCTTCTTCCAGGCATCATATCCTCCACCGTAATCCATCCCATAGAAACGTCTAATTTCTGAAATTGAGTGGTAATGCAAAAAAAGAATCATTATCACATGTAGGCTCTTGCATAGCTAACTTCAATAAAAATGCATACCTGGAATTTGCCAAAGAGGTATTCCCATCCCAACTGCAACTTGAGCAGCAGGAAGATTTACCTCAGCTATCCATTCAGTTACAGGATGCTCTACCTGAAAGGATTCTTTTCAAAATAAGATGCAGATTTCACATAATTACCAAGGTTTTTTTCAGATGCATTGTAGGCAAAATCAAATACCTGCAACCTAGGATTGAGTTCTAGAAAATAATATTCTCCTGTTTCCATGCCGAAAAGATATTCAACAGTTGCAGCACCAACATAATTCACGCACTTGGCAAGCCTCCTTGCTGCCTGTTCCAGTTGCTTCACGGTTTCAACAGGCGCTATGGTGATTGGACCCTCCTCAATAATCTGGTGGAGAACAACAGCAATTTGTAAGAAAATCAGTAAATGAGCTTAATCACATACATTTCCTCTCTATTTTTCAAGTTTAGGTAGAGCACTTTGATGAGGAGATTAAACTCATATAACAAGTTACAATGAACTGTTTTCGGATCTTGAATTAATTGTTTTGTTGGACCATTAAATATGACTGATGATCGAACGTGTAGATGGGAAATGAAGTGAGAAAAGAATGTGCACAATTTGATTAATAGAACAAACACAACTCGATACTTTTATGGCACAAGTGAAAGATATACTGGAAAACAACCTAGTGAGAAATTTCATACTTGTAGTTATCAAACAATAAGTGTTACAAAGCTTGCCTTTTGATGCCTTCGCTGAACACTGCAATCTCTACTATGAAGAGCAGCAACGTTACCATGTTGATCACACAGTAACTGAACTTCCAAATGTCGGCTCTACACAAAAACCAACAGTTTAATTTTTCTGTTAAGAGAAAATAATACAACTAGGTTGTAAAAGCATAAACTGCAAAATATATTGCCTAAATAAAAGAAGAAAAACGTTATTTGGAAAGAGAAAAATGCATGCAAGTTCAGCTCCTTGATCTCAAATGGTAAGTCCAGTTTTGTTATTTTTATCAAACCACAGAAGAAAACCAAAGAATTCCCTGAGGAATATGCATATATGAAAAATGAAGCTTCTTTATCTCACCTGAGATGCCACCTTCATAATGAATATAGGAGAGCCTGGAACTTCACCCTGTACTTGCTTGAATAGAGCTTTAACTTCTTCGTCGTTATGAACCTAGAGTGAACAAACTTGCATGATAACAAATCTTACAGCACACAAAACAACAAAAAAAGTTGGAGAACGTTAAGATCAGCACTACAATTTCATATTTCAAACAATAAAAAAGTGGCCACTTTTCTCTAGCAAAAATACTTGTCGAGAAATAAGTGGGGTTAGCATCAAGACATCGAAGAAGCGAGCAACAACACAACAAAGAAGTACATATTCTGTTTTGGATGGAATGTCAAATCCTGTACACAAGACACCCTTATTAGGTTAGTGATGCGGACATCCAACCATCCATGGCTATCCGAGGAGCTGAAAATCAACGGCTGTCATCGTCCCACGTTATCTTATATTTTATTTGTAATTTTTAAATTTTTATTATGAATTTTTCATTTTTACCCTCACTTAAGAGGGTCGTCCTATGTAAGCCTTAGGGGCATATGTGTCTTATTTTAGTTTCTTAGGCCTATATATAGAGGCCCTTTCTTATGTAATGGGGGGATGAATTGATGAATGAAAATTTGCTTTTTACATTCTCTTTGTGAGTTCCATCTTTTAGATCTCTTAGTGAGTTCTTTTTCTTTTGAGATCTCTTAGTGAGTTCTCTACTTTGTGTTCTCTTTGTGAGTGCATCCCTCTCCCAAATCTCTTAGTGAGTTTTGGGAAGAGCTAGATCTCTTTGTGAGTTCTAAACCTTCCTCCAATTTTTCTTTGTGATCAATTAGTGTGAGAATTGAAGGAGAATCCGTCCGGATCGCATTCTTCCTTGAACTCCATCCCCTCACCCGTTTCCACCCAGCACTTCCGCCGCCCCTCCTCCAGCCCGCTCAGGCCGCCGACCTCCAGGCCACTGCCTCCCGCTGGCCAGCTACCTTCCACACCGTGGCCGCCCCTTTCCTCCCTCCCATAGCCACCGGCTTCCCTCTCCTTGAATTTCAAAAATTTTTACCCTCACTTAAGAGGGTCGACCTATGTAAGTCTTAGGGGCATATGTGTCTTGTTTTAGTTTCTTAGGCCTATATATAGAGGTCCTTTCTTATGTAATGGGAAGATGAATTGATGAATGAAAATTTGCTTTTTGCGTTCTCTTTGTGAGTTCCATCTTTTAGATATCTTAGTGAGTTCTTTTTCTTTTGAGATCTCTTAGTGAGTTCTCTACTTTGTGTTCTCTTTGTGAGTGCATCCCTCTCCCAAATCTCTTAGTGAGTTTTGGGAAGAGCTAGATCTCTTTGTGAGTTCTAAACCTTCCTCCAATTTTTCTTTGTGATCAATTAGTGTGAGAATTGAAGGAGAATCCGTCCGGATCGCATTCTTCCTTGAACTCCATCCCCTCACCCGTTTCCACCCAGCACTTCCGCCGCCCCTCCTCCAGCCCGCTCAGGCCGCCGACCTCCAGGCCACTACCTCCCGCCGGCCAACCACCTTCCACACCGTGGCCGCCCCTTTCCTCCCTCCTATAGCCACCGGCTTCCCTCTCCTTGAATTTCAAAATTTGAAATTCAAATGTTTTATGGACCATTAATTATTTCCTAAAGTAGCTCCTTAATTTACGCCATCAATTTAATGGATTTTAATTTCAAATTTGAAATTCAAATTGCTTAAATTGATTGCCCTCCTAAATGGAAGTTTTCTTTCCTTAAGAAAACTGAAAATTTATTTCAGATTTTTTGTAAAAATCTGAAATTAAATTTGGTGGTCCCCACTTATTCCAAAACTCACCCCTCTCCCCTCCTTATGTGGCCGGCCCCCTCATTGGGCATAATCTCTCTCATATCTCATTAATAGGCCCCCTCATTAATCCTCCATAATTCCCTCTCATCCAATTTAATTCTCCCCATTAAATTTGAGTTTAAATTCAAATTCATCCTGCCAATTCAACTTAATATGAAATTTAATTTCAGATTTCCATTCTCTCCCCAAATTGATTTGGGATTTAATTAATCTTGCCACCTAGGCAAGTACATGGCATTTACGTTTCACATCAGTTAGGCTCCTTACTAGTTTGTATGAATATATTTATGAAAAGGATCCAGGCATCCAGCTTCATCACAGCAAAGCTGGAAGATAAGGGCATACTAGCTTGCATTCGCATGAATTTCTTCATATAACTACAACTATGATATTCTTTAAATCAAAATGGCAAGCAATGAGAGTAATAGGTACTCCCCATAAAACTCTAGATAAAAGTTTATAAAATTAATTATATTAGTAGTTGAAACATAAGATGTCATAGTTTATTTGTGGACTTGAACAAACCTTTCTAATTCCTTTTCCGCCACCGCCCCAAGATGCTTTGATCATAGCTGGGTAACCCACAACTTGGCAACTCGCCAATGCTTCCTCTGTTGTATAAACACAAGCTTGACGATAAATATCATCGGGAATAGAATCCAAACAACTTTCAGCTGAAATCCTTACCTGCAAGGTCAGTTTAAATAGTTGATGAAGAATAGAAATGCCAAAGGGAAAATACAATTGGCTTCATCAAATAATAGATGGAAATTGAAGCTCGGAGTACAGACATGTGAGCCACTCCATGGCAGCGTAGGCACTCCGGCGGCTTGAGCAATCAGCGAAGATCCTATCTTATCACCTAAGGCTGACATAGGTGCAGCCGGAGGCCCAAGAAATATGATTCCCTTGGCTGCCAGAGCATCTGGAAGCTCTGGGTTTTCAGATGCGTGACCCCAACCAGGCCAAACAGCAGAAACATGTGTTATCTCTGCCATCTGATATACTTAAAAAATGTAAGTGTTTGTCAAATGATTTAAAAAAAAAAAAAAAGATCATGAGATAATATTTAAAAAATAATCACTAGGAGCGCGAAATGAAAGTTCACCTCAACGATTAGTTGAACATTAGCATAATTGTTGTTGTTGGTTCCACCAGGGACTTCAACAAATTGATCAGCAATCCTAATGTGTTCGGCATTTATTCTCAGGTCTTCTGGAGTTGCCATAGCAACCAGGAGAATTGTCTTCTCCGATCCAAAGGATTCATAAGCCCATGTTCTAATGCTACGCATGAACTTAACAGCTGCCATTCCATTATTTGCAACTAATATACTATGTATGGGAGTCTTTCCACCAAGAGCATAACAGAATTGCTCAACTTCTGCTGATAGGGATGCATGCTTAATTGGGATCATCCCATTTATAACTCCATTGAAATGCAAAGAATCTGCCATGACTTTTCAACTATGACCTTCAGACAAGCTGCAATATCAAGATATAAGAAAATCATAATATGAAGGTTTACACCATAACCATGCATTATCAAGACGACTATGTAAAGCTACTTTTTATAATGCTTTTAAGAACTAGACGATAATCATCACACAAGGATCTTTTTTTCATTTTTTCTCTGTGTAATGAACCGAAATTAGGATGGAAGCCAAAAAGAAACGATATTCAACCATGCAAAACAAAGAAGTTTTGACATATAATTGGGTGTTCTTCCTCTAGGAATAATGGTAATGGCAAGTATATATAAATATATCAAGATGATTTAAAAGCTGCAAGAACATCAGCAACTTCATTTCATCAAATCGCGAATGATGAATTCAATCCTGATCAAATTGCCATCTTCTGCTGCAAGCCCAAGCGTTTCTCCCCACAAAACATACTACGTATGAACCAAGAATTATCTAAGCTCCTAATTCTTGTATTTTTCTTAAGAAGAACATCCTTTTGATTCATTTTCCGTAATCCAGATGTTTGCAGATATGGTCTGTTTATCTAAATAAGGTAACGGCATTCATCCCTTTCTTGCAAAGATCACAAAGAGCTAACTCACTAATTAATTTAAACTGTAAAATACTTGAAGAAACAATAATAAAGGACTAGTTTTTAGAAGAACTCCAACTCTTTGAAAACACCTCCACAAGCTATAACTGCTATATTCATCCAAAAACTAAAAGCGAATAATCGCAATCAACCAAAACCCTAAATCCACAAATAAACCAAACTATAAGCACCAGCACATCCACGACACATGAACAAGACACCAAAATAAGCAAAAGATGAAAATATTCCACAACTCACATGCAATTTCCCGTGGGTGTAGACGGAATCTCCGCGATAAAGCTGAAAACTTGATCAAAGAACAGCCTGAATATCTGCCCCGGCTGCTAACCAAGCCGAGCTAAGGCACCCTGCGACCTATTGCTGGACCGTAAGCCCCAACGATAGCAACGATTTCAATGGTTCTGAAAGAAGAAGGAGAGGAGAGGAACGAGCGGAACAGTTAGAGGAAAAACCAAAGCTTATCAGTCTTAAATGAAAACAGAGGACCACGTGATACCTGCCCACCTCCCTCTTCCCATGATCACTTGTAGCAGCCAAAACACTACCTCTCACAACTACCACCATCCAAATCCATTCAACGCCTGAAAGAAGAAGAAGAAGAAAGATGTCACCTTCTCTCCTCCTTCAATATCCAGCAGTCGTATCCACCCTTGCCATCAATCAAAACATGCATTTTTGTCAAACGCTACAATAAAAAATTCGATTTTCCTCCCTTTTCCGGCTATACTATTCCCCCTTTTATTTTCTACTTCTCCAGGAAAGAAGTGGTGTGCAAGGCGGGATGCGTGCGAGGACTTCAGATTTCTATAGATGCGATCAGATGATAGTTTGGTGGAACTGATTCAACTACCCGCTTCATTTCTCCTTCCTATTAGGAGCTATGAAATTAGTGTGATTAATACCATTGAAAACCTCATTTCTTAACTAAATCTAATTCAATTGTTTGTTTGTTTTTTCTTATAATAAATTATAAATATGTATGGATCAGCATATCTAACGGCTAAATATTTTTTTATAAACAAGCATCAAATTAGCTTTAAATTATTAAATCTGGCTTAAACATCATTAGCCAGTAGGATGATATCAACGTAGTGAGGTGTAATAAATTAATTAGAGTATTCAAAATGTATGATTGAAAAGGACATTTCTTTATTAGATTGATCTTGGGAAGGTAGAATGGACGGTCATGATTTATTTTGCTGGGCTGATTTTTGGGGAGGAAATGTGTGGTGTGACTTCTTTGAATTGAATGCTCAATATACAGATGGACCGGTTTTTGTTAAAAATGTGCAGGGGATTCATTTTCATAAATTAATGCTGCTTGGTTTGCAGAAGTTAGGTGGATCATCCATGAATAGCTCCCAAAATATTAAAAATAAATAAATTCCTTCTCTCTCTCTCTCCAAATAGTATTTAGAAGTAGCATAATCTTAGGAGTAAACAAGTATAGAAATATTATTTGATTGAGATATGTGTAAGGTAAAGTTTTTTTATTAACTGTTAAAGACATAAGTAGGAGGGCAGGTAGTAGACAGGCGACGAAGGTCGGAGGGATCGTAGTTGGCGGGTGATGGAGGCCAGACAGACCGTAGTCGGCGGGCAATGGTGGTCGGACGGACCTTAGTCGGCGAGCAACAGTGGTCATATGGATCATAATCGATGGGCGATGAAGGACAGAGGGATCGTAGTTGACGGGCAATAGTTTGTCGGAGGGCAGGCGGTGATCCGATGATGATCGGTAGTCAATTGGTGGTCCGACAATGGTTGGGCGGAAGTTTGGTAACGGTCGATTGACGTCAGTTGGGCGGTGGTCCGACACCGCCCAACATACGATAGTAAAGCAGAAGTCCAACGAACGTTAGTGGTTGGATAGTGGTTTGACGGCGGTTGGCAACTTGAGGTGGTCCAACGATAGTCGACAGAAGTTTGCCAATAGTGATATTTGGGTGGAGCTCTAGATCCTTGAAGCCTCGTAGCTCTTTCCAATCTCCAGTAATAGATCCAATCCCCCAACCTCTTTTTTTATGTGGAAAGTAAGTGTGTATTTATAGATTTTTTAAAATGGCAAGCCTCATAAATGTGGACAAGATCTGAGCAAATTCAGACTGCTTCATCGGATGGACTATATTGTTCCCCTATATCATAGACTGTTTGTCAAGCTTTTATGTGTCCAAATAATATCAAAATTAAGCAATTTTAGGCTTGTTGGATTTCTCCAATTTTTCCCTTTTTGCTTACCAAATGTGATAATGCCAGGCCCTCTCTCTTTTCATTTACGAGTACTTCTGACCCCTTTGTCTTCCGACAACAATTAACCAAATCCATTTGTCCTATCTTTCCAAGTTAAGGATATTGCTCTTGATCGACATCTGTCATCGTCCGTTCAGACTAATGCCTTTGGATTATTTGGCCCCGAACAACAAGTATTATTTATGTAGTTTAGAACTTTGTTGTTAAAAATATATTTTGACTTGAAGGAACTGCAGGTAACTGTAACTCATTTTTTTTTATTTTTACATTTAAGCAAATTAAGATATATATATATATATATGATTGACCTGATGCAATCGTCGCATATGAAGCGTTAGGGATGCGGTGCTCATGAGTAGGCAGTGGATCATAGCAGGGAACATCATTGGTATGGACAAGTGGTCTCCTACCTCCTCTCACAACTCTCTTCATGGGCTTCACTTTCTCATTTGGATAAGTCTTCCAAAGCTCCATCTCACATACTGGGATAAGAACAACATCACTCGTTTTGCCAATATGCTTGGAGAACCTTTGTGGATGGACGCACATACGAGTACTTGGGGACAATCATCCAATGCAAGAATTTGTGTTATGATCTCCATGGACGTTTTTTTCAAAGAGTCGAATATGAAAGACTTACTAACTTTTGCTTCAACTATGGTCTTATTGGTCATGACAATGGAGCTTGCCTTTCCAAGGCTCCAACCCGTGCTCCTCAATCCCCCCCAATGCAGTCGCCATCGCCGATCAAGGTGCAAGCCAACAACTAGCTAGAATGCTCCCCAACCACCCTCCCCTCCTAAGGAATCGAAGCATATTGCAGTTGAAGAGCCCTCTCTTAATGAGAACAAGGAAGAATCCTCCCTTGGAGCTTGGAACCTTGTTACCCGGAGAAGGAAGGGAAAATCGAGGGCTTCTAAAGATCAAGGCACTCGTCCACCAGTCGATCCTCCTATCCTATTCTCGGTCGAGAAGTTTTAGAAAATGGAAGAAATTTTTAATAGGATTGTGAACTTTCGCAAGCAACAAAGACGAGTTTCCAAGTCTCGATTGGACAGGGAGCTCCTCTAACTTGGCCTTTATGTGCTTTGGCCACCTCCCCTAGGAAGAGGAAGAAGACTTCTACATATTTCACATGCGGGGATTTGGGCCCCTCAAGTGCCGAATGAGTGACCAATTTTTATTGGTTTATATTGGGTTTTATTGCGTAATACAAACCAATGAAAGGGTCCTCCTTCTCATTTGAAGGGTTTCTTTTTCTTTTGTTTCTATTTGCGGCTTGATTTAGGGTGTTTTCCTGTGTATCCCTTCCCCTTTTGTATTTGGGAAGTGGAAGTTTTTTTCCCAAAAAGTTTATTTCTCTTAGTATATCCTTCTTTTCATTTTAATACATTTGTGTTAAAAAAAAAAGTTATGATTGATCTCTCTCAAAAGCTTCAAGCTGGGGTTTGGATCAATGGGCTCCATTGACGGTTTTTTCAAAGAGTCGAATATGAAGGGCTTACTAACTTTTGCTGCGACTGTGGTCTTATTGATCATGCCAATGGAGCTTGCCTTTCCAAGGCTCCAACCCGTGCTCCTCAATCCCCCCCAATGTAGTCGCCGCCGCCAACCAAGGTGCAAGCCACAACCGAGAATTCTCCCCAAGCACCCTCCCCTCCTCAGGAGCCGAAGCATATTGCTATTGAAGAGCCCTCTCTTAATGAGAACAAGGAAGATTTCTCCCTTGGAGCTTGGAACCATGTCACATGGAGAAGGAAGGGAAAATCGAGAGCTCCTAAAGATCAAGGCACTCGTCCGCCAGCCCCCCCCCCCAGCCGATCCCCCTATCCTATTCTCGGCTGAAAAGTTACAGCAAATGGAAGAAACTTCTAATATGATTGTGAACTTTCGCAAGCAACAAAGACGAGTTTCCAAGTCTCGATTGGACAGAGAGCTCCTCCAACTTGACCTTAATATGCTTTGGCCACCTCCCCTAGGAAGAGGAAGAAGACTTCTATAGATTTCAAAGGCGGGGATTTGGGCCCCTCTAGTGCCGGAGAAATTATTAGGTGTTGAGTGTGGAGTGCGTCCGGAGACCAATAAAAATGCGCCATGTCACCTCATTGGTGGGTACCCAGCTCAGTACCCGCACTCGGTACCACTAGGTAACCAGAGCTTGTGCGGACGGTTCTCCCGTCCGCACTCTGCACCTAATAATTGTTCCAAGTGCCGAATGAGTGGCCTCTTTTTCATTGGTTTGTTGTATTGGGTTTTATTGCGTAATACAAACCAATGAAAGGGCCCTCCTTCTCATTTTAGGTTTTTTTTTTTTCTTTTGTTTTTGTCTGCGGCTTGATTTAGGGTGTTTTCCTTTGTATCCCTTCCCCTTTTGTCTATGGGAAGTGGAAGTTTTTTCCCCACAAATTTGTTTCTCTCCGTATATTCTTCTTTTCATTTTTAATATATTTTTGTTTAAAAAAAGTTATAGTTTTAGTATTATATAAAGATTCAATACACATTAAAAAAATGAGTAAAAAATGGCATAGTTTTACGTGAAAATCTGAATATATATATATATATATATATATATATATTCCATTAATATGTATCATTGATTATACATTATATTCATTACAATAATTAGGGAAACATTAACTATCTAGAAAAGATTCTATAGTGCAAGTTGGAAGAGTATTATGACATAAAGAGCTATCTTTAAAACCATAATTAGATAATGGTAGCCATGAGATTATAGTCGAATGATGATGGCTGATAGATCATAGGCGGGCTAGGTAATCAAAGGATCAGAGTACTTGGTCAGAGGGCGAATGGCTGATGATGGTGGTTTGACGATTGGTAGGACTGCAATGATCTGACAGCGGTTGTTGGACAAAAGGTGGTTCGATGTTGGTGGTGGTATGTTGGCAGTGGTCTATCGGTATTGTCTGACAGTGATGATCTAACAGCTTAGCTTTATCAATTTTAAGTCACGGTCTCATCCTAAGCATCATCTCCAAATCCCTCTTTATATAGATAATGAGAGTCTATTTATAAATGTTAAAAGTAGCACTTTTTTATAAATATATATTCGAAAACCAAAATACTCTACGAGATGACCCATATTGATTCATTTAATCATAAATTATTCTTTCAATATTTGGATGCTTTCATGATGTCAAAATTAAGAGATTGTAGAATTGTTAGAGTCATCTTGTCGAGATGCTCGATTTAGCTATAAGCATATAAGGTTTGATTATCATTTGATCCTCTAATTAATTTCTCAAAATTTTTAATTATACTTTAAGCGCTTTATATGTGCTCATTTGGATTAAGACAAAATCATTTTTGATATCAATAAATTTCTCATTGAGGCATTTAATTCAATCATAAATTTGCTGAAATCAGAATTAATATGATCTTCATATAATTTTAAAATTTTCTCATTTAAATGTTACATCAAGATTCATAATTGATCTATAGAATTTAGTTGACGCATCAAGTTTTATAAATAAATAAATAATTATTATTATAATCAACCAAAGACTAGTTACTTACTTAAGTAAACCAAATGAATTAACTAATCAACAATCAATTAGACTAATTAATCATCGGTTAGTCATAATAGTTGCTCAATTTAATTAATCATATATGGAATAGCTAACCAAATTTTCAATCAAAATAGCAAGTTTCTATATGGCAATAATTTTACAAAAGCCTAATTAAATAAATGAATCGTAATCAAACAAGCAATTTAATCATTAATCAATTATTAAATAATAAATGATAACATTAACAATATGTTAAAATCTTTACTTGTATTGTACGATTTAGCTGTTTCGTATTTAAAAAAAAAAGTTTGTGGATCTCGGTGATCTAAGAGACTAATATTTTTTACTATTTTTCAAAGCAATTTTTTTGTACAAAAATTTTTTACGACAACAACAACATTAAGGCTTCGTTTGGGACGGCTTTCTTATTACTTCTCAAAGCAACTTTTTAGTATAAAAAATTTCTTTTTTGTACTAAAAAGTCGCTTTATGAAGCAGAAAAAAAGCTGTCCCAAACGAAGCCTAAATCTTTATCTCGCTATGGGGGTCAACTAAATGAATCATTTTTCTCCATTATTCTTTGTTAAAACTTAAATTCTAATTTAAATCTAATAAGTAAATGTCATTTTTAATATTTTCTAACAAAGTCATTTTAGGCCTACCTCAACATTTTTTAACATAAGTCAAATCAAATACATCTACTTTCCTAACTGGGTCATCGAAAGGACGGCGGTTTATGTGATCAAACCATCTAAGACGGCTATCTCTAATCTTATCTTCTACT
>NW_021319550.1:675674-732273 GCF_001605985.2 Dendrobium catenatum | reverse complement strand
AAAACTCTTGGTGTTCATTCCTTTTTCCTGTTTGTGTGTTAAACTTACGTACAACGCTCAAACGCGAATTTACAAACTCTACCGCCGCGTATTTTCTAACACGCAACAATTATACTTCTCTTTTAATGGCCAACTTTCTGCATCATAAAATATTGCAAGTCTAACTACCATCTTATAGAATTTTTCCTCAAGTTTTAGGGAGATTTTTCTATCACACAACAAACCCGATGCATTCATCTACTTCAACCATCCAAAGTTATTTTAAAAGCAGCAAAAAAATTGTCCCAAACGAAATCTAAGCCTTCATTTGAGACGGTTCTTCTAATATTTTCTAAGTAGTTTTTAATATAAAAAGTTATAGTTAGAAAAAATATTATAATAAAAAACTGTTTTAAAACCCATTAACAAATACTTCACACACGAAACCTAATCATACAATATTTTAATAGTTCGATTTGACCATCTATGTTTGACCATTGAAGAATTATTTTCTAATTAGTTATTATTCTTATGTTAATGAAATTATTTAATTACCCAAAATAATTATAACTTATTATTGATGACTCTTTCAAAAAACCTTCTTAATCATGATTAAGCAAATTTTTTATAAGGTTTGGGAACTAGTTTAAGTTGGCTTTAATCAGGATTAAGCTGGAAGCAAACAATCCCTTGCAAGTTGGGTCATTCACGCTGGCAAATTGTAATTTGAAGTTAAAGGTAGACAATTTTTTTAATAATTGACTTGTCTTCAAAAATCACGTGAGGATACAATAAAGCCATCAATATTTTTATTTTATTTTTTTTGGTAAGGTGAGTACGCCAATCTGGATTATTAAAATTCTCAAATTTATTTCCAACCAATACGCTATAAATATAAATATAAACACAAAATAATGTCATAATGTATCAAAATATCATTATATAAAATGTATATTTCAGACTTTAAACTCCATAAATTGCATTGAAATTAGTGCTACATATAATATCATGATGTAAAATTACAATATAAATATCATCTTTATATAATAACATTCAACAAAAAAAATAAAAAAAATCAACCAAATATACCGCCAATATTTTTCCAATTGTGCTAATTAAAGAGCCATGCATTAAAAAGTGATTAAGATTTTGTTTGGGACGGCTTTTTATTACTTCTTAAAGTAGTTTTTTAGTACAAAAATTAAAACTTTTGTACTAAAAAGTTATTTTTAGAAGCAAGAAAACAGTTGCCCCAAACAAAGCGTAAGACTTCATTTGAGATAATTTTTTTACTATTTTTTAGTATAAAAATTTATAGTTCAAAATTATTTTTATTAAAAAACTATTTTATAAAACAGTAAAAAATCGTCCCAAATGAAACCTAAATCACAAATGATGATTAAAAAAACACTATTAGCATATCACTATCTTGAAATATCATCAAATATTTGGAAAAGGGCTAATGATGATAATATATAATTAATGTCATTCTTCTCAACTCAACTACCAAAACAAATTATTTGACCTCCAAGATAATGACTCATTGAACGAACATTAAAGTCTGAAAAAGCCAAATAATGTTGTTGGCCGAATAGGATGGCCGATTTGGGCTTCGTCAATACTCTTCCCAAACAATTTAATTTTATGGTTGGATTGAGCCTCCAACTTTTTAATAAAAACAATATAATATATATATATGTATATAAGTTCAAATTTTGTAACAATTCATTATTTTTTTTTTTCTTTTCATATAAGAGAAAGCCATTGATCCATGTAATAATAATTTATTGGCTTCTAAGACTTTCCAAATTAGTTATGTGTGATTTTTTTTTTTAAATAGCACCTTATTTTATACTTTTAATTTTATTAAATCATTATTCATTTGTAGTTTTCATCATTTGTAGTTTTCATCATTAGGAAAAATTTAAGTTACATAAGAAATCAATGCTAGGGTCAATAAAATGCTCGTAAAAATAGTAAAAAATCATAAAATAAAAAAATTAAGAAAAGGACATATTTATCATAATTATTATCAAAACAGACATAGGATAAGTCCAAAAAAATGTAGTCGTACTTATATCATTGCATGATATCATTATTCACAATATTTTATCAAAGATTGCTAGCTTAATTGCATGTATGACCTAGGAGGGCATGTACAACCATTTATAGAGGCAAACACTTAGATTTTGGAAGTGATGTGCATATAAAAAAACATCAAAATTATTAAGCATGCATGGAACAAACTTTAGATTCCTATGAAACTCTATGCAAACTCGAACTCGATCATAAAAGTTCATTTCGGGTGATCTTTAGGTTATTATCTCAAAGATATTACAATTCAACCAAAATATTGACACAATGACATATCTGATTTGTGAGCAATTGATCAAAAGTCACTGATCATTGCCTCATAATGATTGAATGATCATCACAATTGGTGATGTCCCTAATTTAAAAATAAATTATAGTATTTTGAGGGTCTACAAGCGACGAGTCCAACAGAGTTGGCTTCAAAATTATAGTTGTTGAATTGACTAAAATAATTATAAAAATACTCACAAACCAAAGTTCAGGGCATTGAAAAAATTAATATATGGCCTTTGTTGTTGAAATATTTGCCCTATTGTGCTGCCAAAGAATCCAACATTTCAACTGGCTTATGAATTAGAAGGATATAAATATTCTATGAACTTTGGAAATATATGTATTAGACAAACTTTATATATCGCATTATAATTTGAGGTCATGGATCAATTACTTATTTAAAGAGGATGTTCAGGGGTTGGTTACCTTGTCAAATTAGATTTATTTGATTCAAAGCTCAAACATTTGATTTTATTTGAACCATTGTGACAAAATGATTATTTTGATTATAAATTAAAAAATTAAGAATATACTTGAACAATGAAATAATTTTTTAAAATGGTCAATTCATCTTCAAAATAATTACATTTGGGTCAAGATCATGCTTGATCAATGTGAATTATTAGTTAAAAATAATTTAAAAAATTTCATAATATTTATTCAAAAATGATGAAGAAGTATTGCAATGTTAAGGGGTAGAAGAAAGCTTAATGCTATCATTTACTTGCACTCTCAAAAAAAAAAAAAGATGGAATGAAAGAAACCTTTTTTGCTTGTTTAAGAGCTTATTTAGCTCTTTTAGGATTTTTAATATGTAAGGTTGAAAATTGAAATCATCAAAATAATTCTAAATACTACATAGATAAAATGCATAGTTCAAATTTTCTCTTCTCATAGCTCATTATTGATTAATGAGGATCTTATATATTAATATTTTCTTTTAATAATCAAAAATAAATTATCATAAAAAGAGCAAGATTTGAAATGATTAGAGTAGCTCCAATGAAAGATAAGATTAGACAAAATCATCTTAAATGTTTGATGTCATAAAACAGAGGCCTTTTGATGATCCAATTAAAATAGTAAATGTATTAAATTTAATTTACATTAAAAAAATGTAGAGACATAAAAAATTTTGATTAAAAAATATTTAAAATAACTTTTTCTTATTAGATTTACATGAGAATTTGACCATTGATATAACACAATAGAAACAAATTTATTCATATAACCAACCCCACAATGATATAAAGGCTTGATATTTTTATTATTATTGTTGTAGAGAGCATAACAAAGAAATATATATCACTGTCACACACCATATCAACTATAATTAAATAAATTATTAGATTCTTTTTTTTATGAGAGAAAAAAAGATCTAATAAATCTTGGATGATTGTACGATGAGTTATAACACATACTAACAATATTCTGTACCTAATAATTTCTCCTACTATTATCATCACCATCTAATAGCCCATACAAGACAATATATGTAGAATTACTATCACGAAATATTTTTGAAAAAAAAGAGTACAAAATATTCAATTAAAAAAATGAATATAATAACCATTAATATTCTTAATATTGTAATTATTTATGTATTATAATTATGTTAAAATAAATTAAAAGGTTTATATTTATATTTATACGCTACAAATACAATTCGTATTTACATTCCAAAAAAAAAATCCTTTTGGAGCACATCTACCTTAACTCCAAAGCTAACAATAGGTGGAAAATGTCTAGCTAAACGAAAAATGAATGGAACAGACTCCCAAGCAATGAAAATTTTCTGCAGCAGATTATAATATGGAAGAGGAAGTGGGTATCAATCGCTAGAGCTACTTTCAGAAAACCTTTTTCCTAAAAAGTGTCGAGACGGGTAGAATCAAGCCCATTGAGGCCATTGCTGTCACTGCTAATGATGAGTTGAGGAGGAGGAGCTAGAAATTGCCAGGGGCCAGCCGAAGGTGGCTGCAGAGTACATAAAGGATGTAAAATTCAGATTATAAACCTTTAAACTTCTAGTTTGTTTCCATCAATATATAACGAGAAAACATTTGGGAGGTAAAAGAGATTACCCAATGCATATCAAGCCCTTCAAACTGGTTATTTACATTGATTGTCGCATTCATATCAACCTGCATTTCTTCCTTCTCTTGATTATTAGCTTGACAGTCAACTAAAAATTGATTAGTCTCGGCTTGAATAGGCTGCGCACCTTCGGATATCAAGGTCGTATTGACTGGCTCAACTGAAGGCTGCAAATGTTGAGTATAGGCAGTAAAAAATTCATCAAGTTTTGAACTAAAAATATTTATAGTTAGTAACGAATAAGCAAATATTTACCACTTTGAACGGTTTCACTATATGGTGTTCAGCATTTTCACTAGTTGAAGGGATAGGGGTAACTTGAGATTGAACTCGAACATTTTTGTTCAAAGAAGTGGAGTTATGAAATGAGAAAGGATTGCATGTTTCTTCAGCATCTAGAATAGATGGTTGGACCATTGCAGAGGATTGGTTTCCAGCTTGATATCTCAAAATATGTGCTGCAATTGCAGCATCAAATGAATCACAGCTAATTGCAATCTGCTTCTGAGGCGCTTGAGGGCAAACTTTAGCACCTTCAGCTGCTTCTACTTCAGAAAGTAGAGCTCCAAAACTCATATTGGAAACACAATCAATCCATGAAAGCTTCACATCATTTTCAGGCCTCACATTATCCTTTTTTCCATCAATACTTGGAATTAGAAATGAGAACAGTGCAGAAGAAAAACAATTATTAGATAACAAATAGAATCATGAAATACCGCTGCTTCAATTGTTTTCATGGGAGCAGTTTCTAAAACAACTTGTTTCAGCGGCGGTTCAGCCGGTGGTGATTCGCATTCTCGGCTTAGTCCTGTACACAGCTCTTTTTCCTGATCATCAACATCCTTTTTCTGAATTCCCTTGAAAGTTGACTGATTAGCCAAATTGTTTTGACACAAGTTGCTGATTTTTGGGCCAAGATTATTGAGCCATACATACCTAAACAAGATGGAAATCATGGTGTATGAAGTTACTCGTTAATACACTAAAACACTTCATCACGTAAATTTGAAAGCCACCAAGATAAAGAAAAACCTTAGCCTAAAAACAGCTGGTTTACCAATGGCGGCATGGACTTCAGAAGCTGTGATATCAGAGTCCTTCAAAGTCCATCTTTTATATCTCTCCAGATTTTCCATTCGGGCATCATAAGGAAAGAGAGTGAGCTCTTCTGATGCACTTCTAGAATTTCCCCACTTGATATTTAGATGCCTAATTACTGAAGCTATCTTCTTTTTGGTTGTTATAGTTAGCTCTAAGTAAGGGCAATGATTCTCCTAAAGATAACACGAAAGAATCCAAGTTATACTCATGATTAATTCAAGATGGTACTTGCCTCAGAAAGAGTTCTAGTCAATTTAGAAAGAGAGAAGGTAGCTGCTACAATTTTCAGGTTTTCACCTCCTCCAAAAACTTGCGCGTACGTTCATCCATAGGAAACAGCTGAAGATGCAGCTTTTGAATGTGAAGAGGAGAATGTAGTCTCACAGATGTTGGAACTTCTAGATGCCTATACCGGGTGCTAGTAGATGCCGTCACAGGAAACTCTGGATGCATCGATGGAGTAGGAGGTAAATCCAAGTAACATCTATTATCATTACCTGTAAAGTTAACAAAAACAAATTTTCGTCATAAACAACAACAACAACAAGCCTTTATCCCACAATGTGGAGTCGGCCACATAAATTCTTTTTCTCCATTGTGTTCTGTTAAGGGTCAAATTCTAATCTACATCTAATAAAAAAAGGTCATTTCTAATATTTTCTAACCAAACTTTTTAGGTCTACCTCTACCTTTCTTTACATAAGTCAAATCTAATACATCTACTTTTCTAATCGGGTCATCGGAAGGCCATTGTTTTATGTGACCAAACCATCTAAGACGACTCTATCTAATCTTATCTTCCAGTGGAGCTACTCCAACCACTTCACGTATATGCTCATTTTGTATCCTCTTTTTAAGAGTAAAACTACTCATCCATCTGATCATCCTCATCTCTGCAACACTTAACTTAATATTATAATTCACTTTTAATGGCCAACATTCTGCACCATAAAGCATTACAGGTCTCCATATGTTCAGTTTTAGATCCACTCAAACGAAAGCCTTTAGACTCTAAAGTTGACCTCCATAATTCAAGTTTACCTTCAACTCCCTCTCTAATCTTATTAACAAGAAGAATATCATCCACAAAAAGCATACACCAGGGTACAATCTCTTGCAAATGTCTAGTGAGAACATTCATGGCTAAAGCAAAAAGATATGGGCTTAAGGATGATGCTTGATGTAAACACCATGTTCAAGGAAAAAGACTAAAAAGTTTCGTAAACACCGTGTTCAAAGAAAAAGAAATTACACTGTCACCAAAAAATTAAAATAGGATGCTTTATGACCTGATGCCTGCAGCGTCCTCTGTTTGGGAGAAGAATTTAAGCTTTTCATTTTTATACATCGCTCCATTTCAACGGCAACCTGATTGTTATCTGGAGAATTACAAAAAAAAAAAGAATAAAAAGGTTCATCTTGGATGCTAAAAGAGGCTATGGAGCATATTTTATTCCATTAGCCATCAATAGGAAAAGTCTTACAAATTCGTTAAAGCATTGAAATCAAACTTAAATGAGAAGCGGGGTTGATCTATTCAAAGAAAAAATACTGATAAACATATAATAACAAGGTTAAGTCGCGCATTATATCAATAATTATCACCAGTAGTTTTACGTTTCTGTATAGAAACCTTCCCAACTGAGGTTCCAGATTTCCTCCAGCCAAGTCCTCTAGCAGCTTTACTTTTCACAGATATCCCATGTGCTGTTTTATCATCTTTCTTAGATTTATCTTGCGCAGATAGATCAGTAATTGTTTGACCCTGTAGACCAGATTTCATGCTCACTAATTCAGTTTGACCGAGAAGTGTAGTAGCAAAGCCCAACAAGGAGAATGAAAAGTTCAATCCTAATCATTTGAATACAATCAGAGCAGAACTAGCAAATAGCAAGAAATATGATTCATGCATTCTGAAATTGCCTTTAATATATCTATTTATTTGAATATAAAATAATGTAAGAGAACTGGTTTTTTTTTTTTAAGTGTGAAATTTAGAGTGAGGCAAACAACTAAACAGCAGTGGTAAGATTAACCCTTAGTGTTCTTGGGAAGTAAAGCCTAATTAAAACCGCAAAAATAAGATGTTGAGCTCTGTGCAGATAAAAAGTTAATGAATTTAAAAAAAAAATAATGAAGATGAGAACCAAGATAGAATTCCAATCTATTCCTTGTAAAAATCAAATTACAAATCTCCAATTTTCCTTATACTCAAGCAACTATGCATTTCATAAGCTCAAGGACAAGCAACCACATAAGGGAGAATCGCAAGCACAGAATAAAAAAAGTGGTACCCCGGCATGGAGATAACACAAACAACCACTAGTTACATGAACGATAGAGAGCGTGGTACCATGACGTTGATGATCAATGTTGTGGCACTGGAGATGGATGATCAAGTGAGGAAACAAGACGGAAAGATGCAATGGTGGTGGGGGTTAGCGTTGTGACCTAGAATAGATTACATCAATCATCCCTATCTTCGAAAGCAACAAAACAATCAAAACGATGAACAATAAGAGAACAAAACACAGAAGGTTGAGCGCGGGTACAGGATTTGTTAATAGAGGCTTCCTGAGCCAAGAGAGTAAGCTTGATATTGGGTTTCAGCCAAACGCCCTTCTCATGGTGAGACGCTCTATTCTCAGTTACACCAATTCTTAATTGACCAGTTACAAAATATAATTTATTATTTATCAATAAATAGAATAGCACACAAATAATGGCACTCCCTTATAATAAACCACTTGAATCAGTCCCATTTAAAAAAATTGAGTACCTTCAACAAAAATCAATCACCATTATCCATCCACCCTAATTGCATCACTTCTTACTTTACAAATAATTACTATGGTTGTCATTTCCACTTAAAATGAAATGCCCAAAATGGCAAAACTCCAACCTCCACATCTCCTCCTCACCTTCCTTCTTCACTTGGATCAGCGGCATTAAATTTGCTTGACCAACATTTGTCTAAGGGGTACCGTTGAAAGTGGCGGCGATTCAGCCATCAAGATCTCTCCATGAGAGCCATAGCAGGGAGGTTGGGATTTTGCCATGTTGGGCATTTAGTTTCGAGTGGAAATGGCAGTTGATGTCGTTACTTAAAAGATATGGAATGAGGAAACCAACGCATATGAACAATAATGATTGATTTTTGTTTAAGGTATATAAAATGGTCTTGATTTGAGGGGTTTACAACAATTGTGACATTACTAATATATTATTATTTCCACTGATAAATAGAAATTGCTATATTGTTGCTGGCTAACTGAGAATGGACAGATTCTATATGTCACGGGTTAAAACTTTTTTGATTGAAAATTAAATCCATTAATAACTTTGGCACTTATATGAGAAAGAAGCAAAATTTGTTTTTATTCTAGGAAAGCTTAATTTAAAGTATTTAGGATGTTTATAACATAATTTTGTATCAAATAATTCAAAGAATCAATAAGAATTATTGCTCTTACCAATCAATTCATGGGTTGTCCTAATTATAATTAATTCTATAGTTGCTTTTAATTATCTAAATATTTTATGTTCCCTACTAGAGGCTCTCCTAGATTTGTATAAAATGATCACATAAGATGGAATAAAATACTCAAAGCAATTCTCTCAATCAAGCCAAAGATTAAATAAAAAACAGTAACTAAACAGACAGAACAAACAAAGCAGCCAATGTTTGGATAGCAAAGAAATAAAACCAATATAGAAGACCCAAGCAATCTAACGACATTAGAGAACGCAACATATTCTCTATAATGAATCAGATGTTTACACCCAAAACAAACTATATAATCAGAAACTATAAAAATAAAAGCAATGAAAGTAAAACCAAAGTCCCGAAAGTCAATTTGCATCATTTGCATACGTATCTTCCAACAAGTTTAAATGAGGTTTAAACCACCGAATTAAATTGTTACCTTGTAAAATCAATGCATGTTTATCTACTAATCACATTTCTTCTTAAAAATACTAATACCAATTCATCTGTAGCCTATATTTAAATTTCTCAAAAAAATTGAATAAACTAAATCAAGAAAATAAAGTTAAAACAAATCAGCCCAGAAAAAAGAAAATTAAAAACAAGGAGTTCATAAATCTAGCTACTGCTCCTAAATCCTTAAAGAAGCCAATGATTAATGATTATTATTCAGTCCTTGAATGTCCATAGAAAGAAATTTAAAATTGATATTAACAGTGCTATGAGCATAAAGGCCATGAGCATTAAAAAAAGAGCATAAAGGCTCTTGCCTTAAAAGTCCGTATATAATCAAACACATTAATAAAAAAGTATAGCAACAGAAAAAAACAACCAAAATCAAGTTTAACATGCAGGTCCGACTCCATAAAGCTGAGAACAATCAAATTGTACTAGTTCGCAAGGGGTTGAAATTGAAGAACATTAAAAAGAAAAAAAATAGTCCTAGAGCGCATACTAGCTTCTCGTTTAGCCACCCCAAAAACACGAGAATCTCAACCGATGAATAACATAATTAAACAAAATAAATTGACTTATAAATAATATGATAGAAAGACCTCAGCATGTGAGCAAACAATAGAAATAGTTTGAATATCTAAAAAATTCTACGAAATGTTGAATCTAAGGGGTTGTTTGGTAGCAAGATTAAGGCAGCATATAAGCTAAATTCTGCCAAACCGTACAAAAAACAATTTTAAATCATACAGAATTGTAAATCCCATTTCCAGTCTGCTTTGTATAACTACTCTCCTATGGCTTCCCATGCCAGTTTTCTCCTGCTATGGTAACCAAGCCGAATAAATTTTCATTCTTTATATATATTAGTGCCATTGATTAAAGTCATTTAAGAAGAGAATCAGCCACTCACATCAATCTTAGAAGAGTAATTGAATATGAACAAGTTCCTCTAATTACAATGCATTAATTACTCAGAATTATTTGATTCTCGTATATCAATAAATCTTCCAATTCACAGAGGTAGTTCCAAGTCTCTTTAACCTCTCTATAAATAAGCTTTCCATTCCACCTCCAAGCTTCTTTCACGCACATAAGCTTTCATATAGTTTATAGAATATAGTGGTACCAAAATTCGTGAAGTTGTTTCTCCTGTACATAACAATTTATTTTTCTTAGAGATCTTAAAAGAAGTCACCTCTCAAAAGTTCACAGCCCCTCGATTAGATATTGAATCTTGGTATCTTCTGTAACATAATCATGTGATATTGATTAAAATTTTCCCTCTTTTCCTTAGTGCACTAGTCTTAATTTTAAGTTTCTCCTTTGATTTTAAATTGCTTGATAATTCCACGACTTCTACTATTTCTTTTAGGAATAGATCTTGTTCATTCTCATTGGAAGTCCAATCCTCGTTAGATGCTAACAACATTGATATAAACCGCTTTATATAATCCCCTCAAAATATAAGTGGTCTAAGGCTTCACACGCTTGATGAAATTAATTCTAAAATTTGCACTTATAGAAAATTTTGAAATCAAAATAAAATAAATCTTAATCAATCCTAAAGACTAGTCAAAGAAAATATTTAAGAATGTTATCCATTTAAATTGTATTTTGGTAATTTGTAGAAAAAATGCATTAACGAAAATTTTAATATACTCAATATAAACAAAATGAAGAAGACCTTCTCTCCTTAACCACAATCTTAATTATCTAATCAACAACAATTGATGATCCAAAGTTACATTCATAGCAACATTAAAAAAAAAAGAAATAGTAGGCATCAATCAAAGATAAAAGAACAAAAAACTCCTAGATAAATTGAAATAAATTATTATCTAGCATGAAATTATCCTAATACCAAATAATTATAACATGATTTTGATACGCTAGAGAGGCCCACCTAGTGAAGCCCGGGGAGTTAATATTCATTATGTAAAGAGGAGAATCAGGGAAGAAATAATTCAGAAAGTTTATTTAAGGAATGATCGCTGATTTGAATTTAGATTAGGGAGGAAATTAGGAAAGGTTTATTTAAGAAAAGAGAGTTGGTTTAATTCAGATTTGGGAGGGAATTAAGAATGTTTTATTAAGAGAGAGCTTATTTAAATTCAGATTTTGGAGGGAAATATGATGGTTTATTTAAGGGTAATTAGGTTGTTTTATTTTCATTATGTGGTTTATGTTTGTTGTAGTTTGCTTAAAAGTTGTTCATAGTGGCATCTAGGATTTGTAGGAGAACTGATATACCTCTCGAATAGTAGATCACTTGTATTTTTCTTTTTATTAAAGAGAATAAAAAATCAATCCCTATCTTCATATTCTTACAGCTTCTACTTGTTTCTTTCGTTGTTTTTACTTCCAAGACGTATCAGATTTTCATCTAAAACTCTTTAAGTCCTTACATTTAAGGACTAAATTAACAATTAAGTTTATAGCTTGATTATCTTCTCCATATATGTGAAAAATCATAATTGGACTTTGAAACAAGATTTTTAATTTCGCACTTAATTTTGAAAATATTTCATTTATTTCGCATATCCTTTTGAATATAGGGGATAAAGCATAAACATAGTTTTAATGGAAAGATTCTAATCACATGAAAAGGCCAACTTAATTAGCATCAACTTAAGAATCCTTTATCAAATATTTATAAAAAATCTTTTTAAAAAATTTTACTTTGAGCAGCATGAATCAAATTAGTAAAGGAAAAAATAGTTTGAGAATCTCAAAAAATTTACGTGAGACCATCTACTAGAGCATGGAAAAATGTTGAAGCTAAGGGACAGTTTGGTAGCAGGATTTAGAAAGGATTTAGGCAAGATCTAAGCTATATCCTGCCTAACGATACAACAAATCATTTTAAATCAGACAAAATCAAAAATCATGTTTCCCCTCTGTTTTGCCTTAAATCTCGCCTACGGGCTGTTTAGTTGCAAAGATTTAAATCTAGTATTTAGTTAATCCTACAAATCCGGAATTAGTAAATCTTGAGGGTGGGTATTAAATTTTGAAAATTATTTGACAAGGATGTTAAATCTTGATAAATCTTGTCAAATTGTTTGCCAACACAAATCAATTTTTATGGCAGTTAGATCATTGAAAATGCTAGTTAATAATTACACTATTGGTTATGTGGTTAATACTATAATAACTAAGTATTTAAATATTTAATTACAAATTACAATAGAATTTATCTAATTAATTATTTAAATGTTAATTACCAATTCTAATGTTATCTATCTAATTAAATATTTGGGTGTTATGGCTTTTAATAGGACACAATGGAGAAAAAGGATTCATGTAGCCGACCCCATGTAGTGGGATAAAGGCTTGATGTTGTTGTTGTTGTTGTAATATGAGTGGGATATTAAGCTTAACTTAAACGGCAAAGTTAGGTTTTTCCCTCCCAGTTCATAATCTTGGTTTTCAGATGCTTTACTAGCCTACCTGCATCTAAGTAAGCGTGCTTTTCCCAAATTTTTTTAAGTTACAAAGGAATCTACAAAACTTAGACCTAACACAGCCACTGATGCAAAAAACCGAATACAATTAGAGAAATCCTTCGGACGGAGTCGTGGCGATCGAGCTCTTATTCGGCCGGAGTGCAGGCAAACAATCTAGAGGACCGCAATATTAGGGAGACGGAAGAAGTTAGGAACCCTTACCGGAGTCGTGGCGATCGAGATCTCCTTCGGCCGGCTGCCCGTCGAGCCTAAGGAGACGGAGGAACATGTATTTCTCCGAACCTTTTTCCCTCTTTTCTTTTCCATAAATCCTATAAATCCCCTTAACTCCCAATTTAGTAAATCCGAGGTTGATGGCGAATAATGGAGAACGACTGATTTAACTTGCGGTGAGATTTAGCTTGACGATTTTTGTCCTTTGGCATGATTTAAATCAAATCCTGCTACCGAACAGCCCCCTAGCATTTGAGTGCGTTTAACTTAAATCTACAAGTCTCACGAACATCCTTTTCTTCTTCACAAACCGCTGCTCACTTCGATGCCTTCTCAAGAGAGCTCCCGTCCCGACTTCCCTGCTTCTTTGTCTTCGGAGGTTTCAGAAATTGGTAATATCGTCGACCAAAGCAAGGAAGAAGAGCGGAGGAGGGCAGCGTAGAATCCAGGACCTGTATACCGCACGAGCAAGAAATCAGGCGAGTATTTAGGGGCTGTTTGGATGAAAGATTTAGGCCCGATTCGAAGCCGATTTGAGCTAAATCCAGCCAAACGGCCAAAAATGCAAAACCAAATCTCACGGTAAATCAAAGCCGAGGTTGACGGAAAATTCCCTCTTTTCGTGGTAAATCTCATCCTTTGGTTCGGCGGATTTACGGGATTTGGCCGAAGAAGCGCGCGAAAGGGAGAAAGTTACCTCACAACAAGCGAGCTCCCGTTGTTGCTTCCGATCAAAAAATGTCGTAACTTCCGCTCCAACAGGAAGTGAACGTCGTCGAAGGAGCGAGTTCGAACAGCGACGAAGAACTCGTACAAAACTCAACACTCCTGCGAAGGAACGAAGCCGAAAGAAATAGAGAAGATAAAAAACCTAGACTCCGCTAAGATATTGTTGGTTAACTTCATATAATTTCAAATATTAATAATTAAGTAAAATTAATTAAATTATTATTTAAACACTTAGTTATTTCAAAATAATTAATATGATTAAATATGATTTTAAATAAAATAATTATCATAAAATATTATAAATAATAATTAACCATTTTAAATCTTTTAACCACCATAAATAGTTTAATTATTCGAGAAATTCATGTCAAATCTTTTAATCGCCTTAAATCCTGAATTAAATAGTCAAACAGTCACACAGGATTTATCATAAATGTTGCCAAACAATTTTAAGGATGTAACCCCCTCAAGATTTCGTAAATCTGGATTTATATGATTTATGAACTCCTACTTAAATGAAATATTGGGTGCTACCAAACAACCCCTTAGGGTTATGGAAGAAGAGAAGTATTTGAAGTTTCACACTAATAAGGGTGTGTTTGGATGCATGATTTACTTCGGATTTAAACAAGATTTAAGCTAAATCATGCCAAACGCAAAGTTAAATCTTCACAACGTTTTCGACCTTTTGTTCCTCAATCCTGAATTTCGTAAATCCAATAGATTGGCTTATTTAAAGATTTGGTCAAAGAAGCGCACTAAAGGGATGAAAGATCGTTACCTTTGCAGCGAGCAAATTCCCGTCTTTACTTCCGATCCAGCATTGTCGAACTATCGTGACTTCCCATCTGAAAGGAAGGAACGTCATCAAAGGAGGCAAAGGAGATAGCGAAGTCGAACGGCAACAAAGGTGTTGAAGAGAGGAAAAACAAACCATATTCAGGGGTTAGGAAATAATGTGTTGACTTACTAGTCCAGTGAGCATTGAAAAAAAAAATTAAAACTAAAAGTATTGAAGCAAGTTGCCCGTTAAACATTACAATATTATTTTTATGTTAAATTATTTCAAAAAATTTAATTTTTAAATTTCTCTCTAATACCGACAAAGAAAATATGCTATAGTAACATAAGTTTGTACATTCTATCCACCGCTCATCTTAGCACATTCAAAAAATGAATAAATAAAAAACAAATATTTGTTTGAGGAGAAAAATAAGGAGAAAAGACTATTGATCATTTATGCAGTTCAGCTTAGAAAACTTTATGAGCAATGCTAAGCGAATAAATTTGCTATAGTAAAAGATATTTTTCTAATATATTTTGTAATTAAATTATTTAAGAAACTTTTTAATTTAAAAATAAACATCATTTATATTTCATCAAACTCTTCTCCCGATAAGCACGTTGTCTTAAAAATAAAGAAGCTACGTTCTCTAAGTTGAACTGTATACATGGCCAATAGTCTTTTCTCTTTACTTTTCTCCTCAAACAAATATTTTTTTTATTTAATATATATTTTTTTTACGTGCTGAGATAAGTGATGGATAAAATATGCAAATTTATGTTACTATAACATATTTTTATTTGTCCGAATAAGAGAGAAATTTAAAAATTAAAAATTTCTAAAAATAATTTGAGTAAACAACTTTATGTAATTTGAGTCATCCATTTTTATCAATAAAATTAAAAGAAACTAATTATTTTAATTCTTCTAACTTGGATTGAAAAAAATAATTCAAAGCAGAGAATGTTAAAATTCGGTTCCTGAATAATAATTATGTTAGTTCTTCTTGTCTCAACCTCTAACAATAACATTGATGTTTGACATCACCAATGTTAGCATCTGCCATCTTTTTTTAAGAAAGAATTACTTACCTTAGGGACTATAAATTTTAACGATCTCCAAACTCGATTCCTCTGTTGAGGGAGATTTTATTCTATACGGAGGTCAGACAGGAGATCCATCCGGTTAAGCACTGGGTATCCGACGGTACCGAGTGCGGATACCGAGTTGGTACCCACCAATAAGATGACATGACACATTTTATTGGTCTCCAGACGTCCTCCGCATTGAATAATTCTTCCTGTTGAGGATCGTCAACATCTTTTTTAAGAAAAGACATGAGCATTACTATATAAATTGTAGACCTTGACCACCTACAAACATAATATGTTCGAAAAAGATAGTCAACACCTTCTTCAAAAGATAACTGCAATTAGGCCATAAGTATTACGAGCCTCGAACTCAATTGTTCAAAGAAAGTAATCAAAACATAATATTTATTCTAGAAGAAGTATAATTATAATTGATAGGATTTTACTTTGTTCATAGCCCTAATTGAAGATCCTCATTGATATCTATAGGGCAATCATGCCATATAATTTTTACCATAAACTTTTGACTCAATGTACATTTTCACACAACGTAATATTTATTGTCTGAAAAATATGTGGGCAATTGAAACATCTTCAAAATTAACTTAATTAGGCACAAATCCTAATGCATATTTAAATTGAAAACTTCATTGCCTATCATTATCAATAATATTAATGCACATCATCACCCATAAAACCGATACACAGTATTGAGACCAACTATTTCACTGTCAGCATATCTTATATTGTATTAAATCCTTCCAAAAAAAAAATGATCTCTTAAAGATAACTCCCGCACTTTAAGACTCCTCCAACTTATATAACAAAATATCTTCCCTATAGTTTTTTACATCTATGATAACGTATTAAATCCTTCCCCAATTGCAGGGAAAAGCATCATATATAATCAATAACAAATGAAAAAAAAGTTCAGATAATAAACAATTTTTTCTCTATCACCCTATACATATATATATAAGGTTGCACCTTTCACAGGTCATGTTAAGGTGCAATGACTTAAAACAAATTTTAGCCACTTATGTACCCAGTCATGGAAAAATTATTACTTGCCGTGTCCGGATGCGTCCGAAGGCCAATTTGGACGTGTCACATCACCCAATGCACAGTACATTGGATGACATGGTGCATCCAACTTGACCTCCGGACACGTTCAGACACCACACATAACAATCTCTCACAGTTACGACAAATGAAATCACTTGTAATCCTAAGCAGGAGAAGATAAGAAACTACAGAATTCCTCCGTGCACCCTAAAAAAAATCCTCATAGAAGAAAGAATCATCCAACTCAAAATAATGCAAAGAATAAATATAAGATTACCCTACAGGATAAATAACAAAACAAATATCAATGTACACAAAAAAAAGTTCAAACCCAACACTGAATGGTGACATGCAAGTATATAACCAATAGTAAATGCTAAATCAAAATCATAGGAAAATTACAACCCCTAATCAAATATACAATTAATATATTTGATCCATTAAGGTAAGCATAAAATACAAAGAGAATGACCACCCACAGTTGAAAACATAGATCTATATGGCAAAAGCTTAAGAAAAGCACCACAAAAGCGACATAGTCCACCAACATATAAAAAACTTGGCCAGAAAGCACCACATAGTAGGCATTAAGAAGAACCCAGGTAGTCAAAAGGTAAAGAAAAAACATCCTATAGCACTTAATACAATAAAGTACAGTGCCTGTAGAAAAGTCATACAAAACATAACTTCATGATCGATATACAGAATAACAATGTTTGCATTCAAATTTATGAGAATATTGACAATACCATCTGAATTACTGTGAGGACAGCAGTTTCTCTCTTGAATCTATTGGGTTTTGGTGAGAAACACTTGGAAATCCAAGTGTTTCCTATCAAAAATCCATGAGCTTCATTTTAATGGAAGAAAATTACTTAATATTTATCAAATGAGAAATAGCATCCCCTTTGACATTTTAAGGAATGCACCTATGTCAAGAGATTCTTTGAAACAGCTAACAATATTGAGTTTACAATAAACAACCAGAGGATCATATCAAATGACCACTATAGCATATGCATCCTCTTGATAACCATGATAAGAGAATTAATTAGAGTAAAGTTATCAGATCCCTTAACATAGGTAGACTTAGGCTTCATTTGAGATAACTTTCTTATTGCTTCTTAAAGCTGCTTTCTAGTACAAAACAAAATTTTTAATTTTTGTACTAGAAAGCAGCTTAAAAATTTTTGTACTAAAAAGCAGCTTTAAGAAGTAGTAAAAAATCCATCCCAAACGAAGCTTAAGGCTTCATTTGGGATGGCTTTCTTCTTGCTTTCTAAAACAGCTTTTTAGTACAAAAATTTTTTGAATTTGAAATTTTTGCACTAAAAAGCCATTTTAGAAAGCAATAAGAAAGTTGTCCCAAACAAAACCTTAATCAACCTAGATTCATTTAAGAGGAACATCACTTTATACGTTAAATCCAGTTTGAAACCATTGTCTTTCAGCAAGGTTTAAGAAGATGATTACAAGGCTAAGATTGGGCAACTCAGTATCAACTAGACCTACATTTGAAAAATGCATCCCAACCTGTCTTTATGAGCATTTTCTAAGTCCAAACTTCCGACACCAATTATATATTTGTGTGCAATAGTATGAACACATAAATCTATACTATTATTATAAAAATAGTTTTTATTTTTTCTTATATTGAATCTCAACCATCAAATCTATGATAATCATATTAAATTCTAAACTTTCACTACTTTTAGTTCATCACTCTCTTATGTCATTTTAAAAGAGAAAATAATCAAAATAATCTCTTGACCTATATAAAGAATCAATATAATCCCCAACTATAATCCTTCATAAAAAATCAAGAGACCATTTTGATCATTTTCTCCATTTTAAATTCTCATCTTTAACTTCAAAATAAAAATGCTAGATGATTTTTTTTTTTTACTTTTTATTTCATTTCCCCAAACTTCATTTACCTTTTTTTTAAGCTTAGGGCTCCTTGCATTATAGAAACTTAGCAATTAGATGCTATATATTTGTGCGTGAAAGATACAATTATTAAGGATTTGACAACAGGCCGGGAACTATAAATAATACCATTGATATAAAATACTTAATCAAAATATTTAAATAAAAAAAAACTAGTGGCTTAAAATTGCATCAAATTTACAACCCACAAAAAATACAAGTGCTCCAACCAAAACCAGTACAGCACAGCAGAAGAGAAAATCTGCAAAAAGTAAGAAATGAAAATGGGGAATCGCAAGAGGAAAAAAGCACTAAACCCTTAAACTTTTCCATAAAAATTCTAATCTCAGTTGGCCATTGATCTCTTTTAGGCCATCTAATCACTTTGTGTGTCAATTAAGAACAAATCCCAACTCCTCACATTGTATATTCTGTTATCCCTTTCACGTCATAAATATATAGGGTAGATAAAATTAAGAGATAGAATCTTTCAGTCATATGAAGTTGTTAAAATAACATTAAAAAGATCACACCTATCATTCGGAAGCAATTTCCTAATCAGTTCTATAGCATAAGAGCACTGGGAAAATAGATGCTTGTGATTCTCTTTGCAAACATTATAAATGATATTACCACCTTGACTAAGAATACCATTAGTTTGAAGCCCGTCAATACAGGTCCACCAAGTAAAAAGCAAGTAGTTTAGGGCGTTACATTTAAACCAAACAAAGTTGGACCAATCCATCTTAAGCTTACCCGAGAGAAGAATAACAGAAGCATCTGAAATTTTATAAAAGCTTATCATATTCATTCAAAAAGTTGATTTTACCAAGTATATCAATGCAAGAACAGAAGCTGTGAATTTAGCAGGTGTTTTTTTTTAATAAGAAAATGAATTCATGCATTTCAAAAAACTCACAAAGTGAATTATTTACCCAAGAATCGTAGAGGGACCAGGGATGACCATCCCCACATTTAAGGTAACTCAGTGACACATTTAATAAAATAAGAGACAACTTCCTCCACAATTGAAAAAATCTTATAGAAGTACCTATTCCAGATAGAGCCATAGAAATGTTAGCACCACATGGCAAAGTAGTTATTAGACAAGAAAACTCTCCACATGATTTCATTTTGAAAATCTTATTCAAAGTAGAGGCCGAGAAAAGCCCCATTTCCCTTTTTCTCTCAAAATATAAGTCCTATCAGAAGAAATTATAGGCAATTTTTATATTATCCCCATGAAATAAAATCTAGATGTAGACATAATTATTTTCTTTAGAACAACTTGCTAAGGGACACAAATCAAAACCAACAAGCAAAAACTCATCACAGAAGGACATTATGAGCTCGAAACAGCTAACAAAAGAAAAATATTTTGGATCCAAATCTACAAGCACATGCTCAACCTATTAAAAAAGCATGACACTGCTTAACTAAGAGTCTACCAGCACTAAAAGGATTGCCCAAATATTTTACTGGCAAGGACCCCAACTTGATACCAAAGATGTCTCGGAGATGTTGATTATAAACAGAAGCAAAGAAACATACTTCAGATTAGTTGGCATGCAATCCTAAGTAACAAGCAAATATGGAGAGACAAGAATAAAATGAGCACAATGAGTTTTTTCAACTTTTTCAAACGCAACATGTCATGCCCCATGAGAAAAACAACTTCTTCATTTTTATGCTCCCAAAATCAATCATGTCCAATACCCCGGCTAATAATCCTCTCCTAAATGGAATTGAACCATCTAATTAAGATAAATCCAATATCATTTATTTAGTCATTTTTTTGGGTGTACCAATTATTGAGAGATTTTATACTCCTTCAATAGATTATCCAAAGTTTTTTAAGTTATAAAAAATTTTATTTTTTATTATGCGATTGCTTAAATAACCTATATAAAAAGAATAATATATGGCCACATCAATTTAAAAAATATCTATTTTAAATATAAGTTTAATCGAGGATTATAGGTTTATTCAACAAAACTATAAGATCTTTTCATGAAAAACAAAAGTTTTCTTCGAAGGAAAAAATAATAATGTGATAAATCACTGCATACATGTTCCATTTCACGCATGAAAATGAGAAATGGAGAACCTTAACTCAAAACATCTAACAACACACACTATGTTCATAGCAAAGCTAAGAGAAGAGGAGGAAAGCAAAGCTCAAAGCAATCTAATTTGCTTAAACATGGAGCTCAGAATTGTTGCCTATATTGATGATATATAATGCAATGAGTTGTTAAAGGAAATAGGGCAGAACTATACAGTTTAAGCTGCAGTAATTGTTTCACTGCTCGCTGAGGATTCAGAGCTCTTTGGGGGTGTAGGTTGTTCAGCTTTCTTTACACTAGAGGAAGGGCACTTCTTTCTCGCATTTCTATCATCTATGGTTATCTGCTTTTCCCTGCACTCACTGCTACAAAAAGCAACTTCTCCCCTATAAAATGAAAGAAACATTCAGCGCCAAGTCGTTTTGCTTTTTTTTTTAATTGAATTTTGTCAAAAACAAGATAAAATTTTGGCAGTAAAGAAAATAAAAATTTAGATGTGAAATAATTTAGAAATAAGAAAGAACTGTTTTCCTAAGAGTATGTTCTCAAAAAAAAGTACTCTCATCATCAACATTATCCCTGGTACTCTAAATCGATTTAATGAATCCTAATTTTTCATTCTTATTCAATAGTTCATGAGGTAACATATGGGTGCATCTTCTACTTTCCGTAGAAATGCCCAAAATACTAACATATATTCCAGTGCCTTGTTTTCAAAAGTGCTATTTCTATTATTTATCTAATATTCATTTGGGATGACTATAATTTTCTATAAGATTAGTTGTCAAATTGGGGTGAAAAAACTTTTTCTAAGACTACTGTGAATATTATAAACTTTTTTCCCTTAAAAAAAAACTACTTTCCTATAGCTATCAAATTCTAGCAAATTTGATTGTGAAAAGCTCATTCTCACTGCTAAAGCTCCAAAAAAATAATCAAAAAGCTATAGCAAAATAGAAATGTAGTAACAATCTATTAAATAAAACTATCACAAATCTAAAATAGTCATTTATTAATCTGCATGCATTAATATTATAAACTTTGTAATACTAACTTCATTGTTAGTGCCTTCTTTGCCACCAAAATGTAAATTTATTTCCAATGCTAAAAAAGTGAGACTCAAGGACATTAATGTGTCCAATAAATATTAGGGACCATAATTTGGGTACAGTAATTTTAAGTAACTTGGAAGCAGGATTAGCTTTTGATGAGGACATTGAATGATTCGTTTTGGTTAATCTCTCTTGCAACTCTTTGGCCTAAGCAAAGTTAACGTTTCTAAATCTTAACTCTATCTTGCATGATCCCCATAAAATTATAAAAAGCAAACTTTAATAATTCTCTTTTAATTTTGATCGTAACTCCTAGTAGTTTCACATCAGATTTGATCATGTCATTGTTAATTCTTATGGTAAGCACCAGTGATTTGCCCGCACATGACAAATTTTATTGGCAAAAATTTGCAAAATATTTTATTCCCCAACTAAGAAGACAAAATTATATCCCAGAGTTATTTGATAACATATATCCTTCTGAACTCTATTATGAGAGTAATAACAATACTATGAAAATACTGACAATGTTTTAAGTTTTAGAGAACAAAAAAAAATGAAGAAATGGCAGCAAATTGGTACAATTTTAGAACCAATAAATCAGCAACTCAAGTTTTATGACTTCGAGAGTTAATAAACCATGAAGGACCTTCAAGTAATTTGTCTTACAACAATATAACATAAACCCAAGGTAAATTATACATTAATCATTTATCAAGAAATGTTATTTTTATCAATTTAAAAAGGCTCATATGGGATAAGTCAAGATACATAAACAAATTTTGTAAGATTTAAAAATTGTACACATAAAAAGTTATTTACAAAACATGAAGAATCCATTATATGACTCTTGTTATTTGAAACAATAGGTCTGTGGCCATTTCATATCCATGGAAACTGATTATGCTCTTTCTGGATACAAAAGAAAAACCAATCGATTATATGCTTGGCTCCTTGACCAAGCTTCCACTCAGGCGAGCCAATTTTCTTTCTCATCGCATTCAAATTGTAATTAGGAAAACACACACAAAAAAATTCCTTCATAATAGAGATAAACAATAGTAAAACTGCTGCACATCAGTCAAGCAAATCACAGAACAAACAATCCAAACATTCAGATCAATATCTCAAGTTTCTCATACAACATAAATTTATAAAATAGACATATCAATGATATAACCAATTCACACATCAATAAAATGATACAATTAAGCATACTCTAGCAAGTAGCAACCCAACAGACGCAATATAGTTTGCATAGCAGAAGAAAAATCAGGAGAAACAAACAAATGCAAATATTGAAACATGCAGGCACAAATAAAAGAAGCCTAAAAAAAATAAAATAAAAAATAAAAAAGAAAAAGAAAAAAGATCATTACGTCTGCGAGCGCATTGCGCAGCTTTTAACCAAGAGCATGCAGAAATAGACTACATCGTCTGAGAAAGAACACTGCCATGTTTATCCGTGAAACCCAAAACAAAGTTTTCTGAGGAACCAAAGAATGTCATGTTACATTTCTTAATCGCAACAGGTAAAATTAAACCCTGATATATGTCCAAGCGCCCAAATCCAGATCAGGAACAGAAAAGTTTTCAGAAAACCAAAATCCGCAAGCATTCTAGAGAGTACAAAAGGGTTTTTATGGCTTCTTAGATTTATATCAACAATAGTATAATACCTATACATGAAAGTATCAAAACCAGGGCCGAGGCTGCGTTTGCAGAGACCACAAGCCGTGAGGAAGGGGTCGGCCTCTGCTACAGACGGATCCCTCGAGCATCTCCGCTTCCTGCTCCTCTGCACTGCCGGCGAAGGCGGCGGCTTTCCATCCCGCCTGGAATCTGCCGCCAGAGGTTGTGGAGGGATTTCAGCAGGAGAAGCTGCTGCCGCAAGATCAGGAGACAGTTCCGTGAGGCTCGTCGTTCTCTTCATCGGAGTCCGTGGTCTCTTCCCCATTAGCATACCCAACCTCCGCTCCCCCTTTGTCTCCCTCGTTCGGTCTCCCTGTCTTCATCTTTATTTAATAGGGCCGAGGAAGCTGCGAAGAATAGGTTGCGCTTTGGTTGCGCTTTAGTTGCGCTTTAGTTGCGCTAATTTTAAAATAATATTTTATTATTATCCGAACCTATCTCTGCGTTCGGTCACCTAACCCAATAATTTGCCTGACGGCGGTGACGGGATTCGAGGGAAGAGAAACGGGACAATAGAGGTCTGCAGTTAATCCTGGCCATTGGTTTAATCTTCCCATTCCGGCGTAGCCATCGTTTTTAACGTTTTATACCTCTACTCGTATTTTTCAGATTAGCACTCTAAGATTTTAAATTTATAGACTAGCACTTAAAAATTATTATTTACTCATGTAACATTAAAATTGTTAATATTAACAAAAATACCACTTACTTGCAAATGCCATCTAAATCCTCTCTCCCTCATCTCGCACATGTTGCACTTCGTTGGTCCCGCCAGGCCGCCACCATCATTGCACATCATTAATTAGTAATATGTAAAAAAGTTGTCATGAAGTTCGTTAGGGTGTGGCATCTTCCTACCGCTACAATTAACAAAGCAAAAACTCTTAAGGGAACTCATTAAGGCAAATCATCTCCCTAACACTCATACCCACCACTCCAACCTTTGTTATTGATACCTTCATCGACACTAAGAATGTTGTGAAGGTGCCCACGTAAGTTTGACAATGCTGTCCAAGGGCAATGGAATATTGTAGTTAAGAATGTGATATAAGATCTTGATAGAGTTTGTTGCAAAACCTCTCCCTGTCCCTCCTGCTCGTCATTCTAACCTTCATAGCTGATGCCCTCATCGGGGCAAAGGAAGTTGTGAAGGTTCGTACATAAGCTAGACGTACAATGTTTCCAATGGCAATGAATTAATGAAGTTTGAAATATGGTATATCACATAAATATTGAAATTTATGTGTTAAATATGTAAATAAAATAGTTTAAAACACTATGCATGTAAATCTCCATTTTTTTTAGCTTAAATGAGATAGTAGAGGTTTATAGTTCATCTTATTGTTAGTATCATTTTTATCCCTTAAATTTGTTTAAGGAATATTAAAAAAAAAATCAATGAAAATGTTAGTGTGTGAAAGGATTCATGGCCAAATGATGAAAAACTTGTTTCTTCAATGTTATATATTTAAATATTATAAATCATAATTTTCCATTTATTATTTCATAAAAAAGGTTGCTCAAATATAAGATTTCCTCTATGAAAAGCTAGTCATTGTACATCATGATGCATTTAATTGTTGCCCAAACAATGAACAGCTTTTCGAGGAGACTTATAAAGGGTTTAAAGATAACCTTCAGCTTCCTCTTTTTTGTGCATATATGATATTCAACAACCACAACATCAAGCCATTATCCCACTACGTGGGGTCGACTATATGAATATTTTTTCTATATTGTGTCATGTTAAGATTCAAATTCTTATTTAAATCAAATAAAAAAAGACTATTTTTAATATTTTCTAACTAAGTTTTCTTAGGTCTACCTCTTCCTTTCTTAACATAAGCCAAATATGATACATTTACTCTTCTTATCGGTTATCGGAAGGCTGATGTTTTATGTGACCAAAACATCTAAGGCAACTCTCTCTTATCTTATTTGTCATTGGAGCTACTCCAACCTTTTTACGTATATGCTCGTTTTATATTTTGTCTCTAAGAGTAAAATCACTCATCTACATGTGCATCCTCATCTCTGCAACACTTAACTTAATATTATGTTTCTTATTTATTAGCCAACATTCTGCACCATAAAGCATTGCATGTCTCACAACTATCTTATAAAATTATCCCTTAAGTTTAAGGGGTACTTTTTATCACACAACAAGTCCGATGATTTTCTCCACTTCAATCATCCAACTTGAATTATACTAATAATATACTCATCTATTTCACCATTACTCTAAACCATAAACTAGAGATATATAGAACGTGTACTCTTATTAATGACTTGAGCACCCAAAGTCACAATCTCTCCATTAAATATATTATTACTAAAATTACACACCATATACTCATTTTTAGATCTTCTCAAACAAAAACCATTAGACTCTACGGTTCACCTCCAAAATTCAAGTTTACCTTCGACTGCCTTTTTAATTTTATCAACAAAAAGAATATCATCAGCAAAAAGCATACACTAAGGTATATCCTCTTGCAAATGTCTAGAAAGAACATTCATGACTAAAGCAAAATGATATGGGATTAAGGCTTAACCTCGATGTAATCCAACTTAAATAGGAATATAATTGGTCAAACCACCTGGTTTTTGAACACAATCAATAGCTCATACATACATATCCTTAATGACTTGAATATAAGCATTATTAACCCTTTCATTTCTAGAACTCTCCAAAGCACTTCTCTTGGAACTTTATCATATGTAGATCCTTCTTATTATATATTTATTTATCTATCAAACCTCTCAATAAGCTTCCATAGTAGACCTACCCAACATGAATTCAAATTGATTTTGAGAAACATTAGTATCACGTCGTAACCTATGCTCAATAACTCTCTCCCATAGTTTTAAAGTATGACACATTAACCTAACTCCTCTATAATTTGCACTCTTATGCATCAACTATTTGATTCAATATGATATGCATGATACATTAAAGTATGACACTCTTGTGTGCATATATCATATTCATTATTATAAAATAAAAATGAAAGATATTAATTACAAACCTACACTAATAATGTCATATCTGATTTGATCAGCTTACCTATTGTATTCATTTAGTTGATTCAGTGAGATTGTAATTTGAGTTTGATATTTAGATTGTTTGTTCTCTAAATAATCAAGCTCAATATAATTATAGCATTCTAGAAAATTTCTGGTGGTAAAAAGAACTTATTTTATAGTGAAGATCCAACACACTATCATTGAAAATCGTAAAAAGGGAGAAACCACAAGTGGTGAAGCCCTGATGAGATGGAAAGCCTTTACCTTTTATGCCCCTTCAGAGGAGCTTGAAGAAGATGTGCTCGGGATCCTTTTGAAATAGAGGCCGCTCCCTTTCTCATGACTATTGACCTCCTTTTTTTTTTTTGCATCAGTCACTTACACAATTTTGTCACTTTCATTTCGTAGGTTGACACACCTATCGTTCGTCGCACCTGTTTGGGGTCTATTTATTGATATCATTTTTTTGCATATTTTTGTCCTCGAATGCATTTGAGTGAGCTAATTGAGCCTTGCAACATCTAATTCAATTCAAATTGATGTCGATCAAGGTTCAATTGCATCGATTAAGTTTTATTTAATAAAATTCACTTAATCAAACTCAATTGAACTCAAATTGACTCGAAATTGAGTCAAATTAGTCTTGATTACGTTCAATTAAGCTAGATCAATTTAGTTTAGATGTGTTGAGCCCAATTCAATTTGAGTTGGTGCCAATTTTTGGTTTGATTTTATTTATTTAATTCAGTTGAAATGAGTTGAACCCAAATTGACCCGAATTTAGCATAATTGGATCAGATTTTAGCCTAATTTTAGCCCAATGGGTTCAACTCAATTCCAATTTTAATTTAATTGACTTTTTAAACCAATTTGAATGTTATGTCATATCAAGAAATGAATATAATGGCTCTGATTGCATTGAAATTTTGACTCTGCCATTGCCAGACTCTATCGTCGCGTGATATCCTCAATTTGGAAAGAGGTTTAGACATTTTCTTTACAAAGCAGAGCGAACAGAGCCCATTTCCACACTTAGATGAAGCAGGAGATCACCCCTCGAGTAGCAAGAGGTGGATTTCCATCTCCTTTTCCCTATTCAGTCTGCCCTAGACTAGGCATTTTTTTTAAGACATCTCCCACTTGGTTCTTTTGACTCACGCGAAGAGAGAGCTGGAGTTGAGGCCTCTCCTCGATTCCTCTTCCCCGTCTCTAGCTTTCACACCTCTCAAACTCCAAGAGCAAAAAGAAAAGAGGGGAAGGAAGGGGGAGGGGTGTCAATTTCAGGTCACGGGTTGAACTCGGAACTGACCCGACACTGTTCGGGTCAACCCAAACCCGACCCATTTTTACAAACAGGTCAATTTTCTGGACTCAAACCCAACACGCTTCAGGTTCAGGTCAACCCGACACGACACGTATTTTTTGTGTTTGGCTGAAGAGCGTGAGAAAATGAGGAAGATATAGCGAGCTCTCGTCGCTACTTCCATTTTTGGTGAGGCGGTAGCGGCGGCGACTGTGAGGTAGCGGCGAGACAACGACTCAACGCGAACTCGCGGTGCAGCAACGAATTGACACGAATTGGTGGTGCGATGGCGGTGCGGCAGCAACAACGGCGACTGTGCTGCAGCGACAACAGCGGAGACAGTGATGCAGCGGCAGCAGCGGTGACAACCTCGAAGGAGACAAACTGGCGACTCAACAGCTAACAGACTGTGCAACTGCGGCTCGACGAGTCAAGTCATTTTGCGGGCAGGGCGGGCATGCCGGGCAATAGAAACGGGCAGAATCATTTCCGGGTCATTATCGAGTTTTTGGGTCAACCCAAACCGACATGTAACTCAAATCGTGTCAGATTTTTGAACCCTAATATGACCCGTTTGTTAATCAACTCGGGTTCAGGTCGGGTTTCGGGTCGTGTCAAAAACCCCTAAACCATATATAATCAAATAGAAAACTAGAGAAATCTAAAAAGTTCTAAAATCCTGTAACAAACTAAATTAGATTGTCTAAAGAACATTTTAAGCTAAAAATGCTTGTCATCATTCTCCCTTTGCGTTGAAAGAGCTCGACTCCATCGAGGCGCGTCATTGGGTGAAAGTTTGATGTAGAAATTATGATCAATCCTCCTAGGTCAAAGACTTTGTACCTTTGTGAATTAGCACATCCTAAAGACCATTGGCCCGCTGCATCAGTTACACAAAACCAAATCTTGCATTCCATAAGTAAATACCTTCCCCACCTATCAATACCTTAGAATATTGAGGAAATAATGCTACCAAATATGACAATGAATGTTGTGGCACTGAAACAACCTCATTCCTTGATTTTATTGAAGAATATTGGTTAATTTCAGCTATCTTAGCAACCGGATCAATATGTTTGGTTTCTCTAGTGTTTAATATCTCAGATGATTCTACCATGATATTTTTTCCCTCTTTCTCTTTGTCATTAGAACTAACTTGGGAATTCAAATCAGAAATGCATTCAGATGAAATATAATTCTTTAAAGCACTGCTATCTACCAGAAAACTTTAAGTAGTTCTAAGGCAATCATCCCTTGACACTTCTATATTCACCCCATTCTTCCCAACCATAACTTTAGAAGACTTTGGATAGCTAGAAAATAGATTTCCTTCATTTTGCATTATATACTGATTGAATAGGTTCTTGAGCTGAAGTTTGGCAACCAAAACAACCTCATTCTTGATTTCTACAGATCATTGTGTTGAAGTTGTTTGAAATCATTTTACTGCTATCAGTTGTGTGACGCCCCAAGATCTAACTTGGAAAGAATTTCAATCAATTCATCAAAACCAATTACCAGAGCTAGCTATAACATCAATCAATAGTCTAACAAAAATCTATAGTATTTAAAACATCAATGTACAGGTCGATTCATCTCAAAATATCATATACACTACTCAGGAACTACACTATGAACTGAAATATATCCTGTCCTGAGTACAAAAGAATCACTATAACCAAAAAGAACAAAAACCTGGAGATTTTTGATCAACCTCAATCTCCTGCTCCCTTGCCCTGACCTGAAAATATCAACCACATATAATGAGCTTTACAAAGCCCAACAGGTCACCTAATACCTATAACTGAAATCAAAGCATGGTACTGCTATCAATATGCATGTCAGCCAATCAAATCTATAACAGTCAATGGTCACTGAGTCTATGCTATACAGAAATCAATAGTCAATGAAATCAATAGTCGATGCAGCGATAGAAGAATCGATAAATCAAACTCAATAAATCAATACGTCAATCTCAGAAGAATCCGTACACAGAAGAAAATCAATCGATCAGTCAAATCAATCGTATCAAATCAATCGATCAAATCAATATTATCTAGTCAATGAAATCGATTAGAAAAGCAATATAATAAAGTTCAATCTATACTAGCGATGAATCAAATGCAGCAGGTTAATATGGTGTAGAAGCAATAATATCAATGAATCTATAGTATCCATGTCCATAGCATCAATGAATCAATACAATATCTATATATATCCATCCATATCGATATCTATGCTCAGTAGTATCAATGCTCAGCGATCAATCAATGAAATCGATAAAATCGTACGATACAGTAAATCCATAAATCCGATCAAATCAATAAAGCAGTAAATCCATATGTTAATACGGTACACAAGCACTTCAATACAATAATACTGAACAAGTACAATCAACTGGCTATTTTGCTGTTGTATAATCCATATTGCTGTTGTAGATATTCATACGTTGGTTTCAATAAGAGTCGTCACTCTGTGCCCGTCGGCATATTAAACTCCTTATGACTCCCAATCGTTATATCAATGATCAATGGTTTAAAGGAAAGCCCGTCGGCCCACCATCCTGTACAGGTCAAGTCAATCTCCAACCAACGTTCAACCAGGCTCCACTTGTCTTACAGTATTCTTTTCCTTCGCTTTCCTTCTCTTTCTCTCTCCTCAGATATTTTGATTTTATAAAAATATTTTTTCTCTCTCCTCAAATCGAGCTGATTTCCTTATAACATAAGCCTGATCGGCCCGGCCGATCGCCACATCGTCCTGGCCGATGTGAACAAAATCCAATCGTCTAGGACGATTCCTCAGGCCGATAATTTCGGTTTTGCTCTCGGGATTTTTTTTGTCTCATCTGATCGTCCCAGGACGATCCAAAATCGGCCTGGATAATCCCATTCCAAAAAAATCAGCTGTTTCACTGCACTGATCGTCCCGGACGATCCTGGGAGAAAAATCAGATCTAGAGAGAAACAAATCAAAGGAATGAGCTCTCACAAGTTGTCCATCTTCTAGTAAACCCTTATAAATAGGCCCAACAAAACATTATGTCGAACAGCTTAGGAGCATTATGCTATATCAGCTTTGTCGCTCGAATTCAGACCAGGCATTTTCACACCTACATTAAAAACATTCCAAGTACCACTTCCAGTGGCTTTGTCATACACTTCCATATCATTTGTATTTATTTCAACCATTTTAAGGGCATGAAGACCATTACATGCCTCCATAAAATGGGCCTCATATGAGGTTGCATTGATTCGTGAAAGGTAAGGCAAAAGTGTGTCATGATAGTTGATGATAATGAGCATGCTCCCATTCAGTGTTTGTTTTGCTATGAGACCGTTAAGATTTTTCTCTATATACTCTATTGTAATCATGTTTTTTCTACTTTCCAAACATTGTGGGGTCGACATTGTGCTTGGCAGGAATTCCTTGAGTTTTGCAATGACCACAGGGTTCAATCTAGCTAGCATTTCACTCACAAATTCTTCATCAGTCTTCTATATCCAGTTATCTGGAATTGAGTTATGTGTGAGAGAACCGTACAAGATGAGTGTGTGGTGAAGAGACCCATAGAGGATGAGTCCATATATAAACAGTCCATATACCATACAAACTTTAGAGAAATTTGACTTTTTAATTTTAACTCCCTTTGTGTGTATATGGTCGCTAAGATGGAATACATATTTTACACTATTTTTTACTCAATAAATATAAATAAATGAAAATACAGACTATTGTAGAACATCAAACCTATTCTACCTAGTCTTGAGACGGTCTTTTTATTACACGGTGCACGAAGTACCTGAAACATTAGTGCAGAACAAGAGAAATATGCAATATAAATACTAGAATAAATAGAGTAGAAAACTAATAATGTTTGTTTTCATCAAAATTATAAGCTTGGAATCACAAATTGCAACACATTATTATTGATGCATGTGTTATTGTTGGTGTTCGATATACATCAATCTTATAAGCTAATAATATCGTGTCAACATTGGTATCGAGTGTCAATGATGTGAGTGATATTAATATCAATATTATTCATTAATCTTATTGTTGATGATATGCATAGTGATTTTTGGCGAAGGCAAGCAACAAACTCAAGCAATGATATATGGTTAGACATTCATAATGATATGAAACTAGTCAATAAATAATAGTTGAGGCATTGTGGACAAACAAAAGTGGTTGGGTGATGATATTCAAGAGATAGTAGTTTATATATTGCAATTCAATGGTTACGATCGAGTGATAGCAATTGATATAATGTTGTTATGTTACTGTGATTAAACGATAAAAGTTGGTTTATAGTTGTCAAATGATGGTGGAAGAACTATCATCAATGATCTGAGGATTGAATATGGCAGCAATAGTTGGTAGCTATAGTTAAGTTCAATCTTTTTAATCTTTATGAGAAGATTGTGGCATTATTATATATTTTTAGAGTGGGATTTCAATTATCTTAGCCAAAATACTCATGCGATACGTTATAGGGTTTGTATTAATCTCTTAATTTGATCATTGATTTTTCTCTTTTAATAATCTTACAGTCTTCATGACATCATAATTGAGTGATCTTAAGTTTGACCCCACGTGGTGGCTTGTTATTATTATTATTGTTGTAGGCTCATTAGACTTGTCTTGTTGATATAATCGTTTTAACTATAAACATATATATTGGATTCTAAAATCATTTGGTCCTTCAAAACATTTTCGTGCATTTTAAATTATACTTTGAATGCTTGATTATTGAACATAAATAAATTAGTTTATTAATTATTTTACCGTGATCCATAAAATATTATTTCATGCATTTCAAATATTATATTAAGATTCGTATTTGATCAAGTGAATTTTTCATATCCTATTATCATTATTATTATTTAAATTTAAAATTTCAGATGATAATATTAAAATCTTAATAATTATTCATTAATAAGAGCAATTTAAAAATCCTGGTATTTATTTTAAAATTAATATAAACATAAATAAATTAGTTTATTAATTATTTCACCGGGATGGAAATTTAAAATAACATAAAAATCATAATCCATCGAAATTTTCTCCTTTTTTAAATTGTTGAAAACTTCTTCACTCAGTTCTTTCCTACCACCTCTTTCCAAAAGCAACAAGACAATGGTGTGACTCTGAGGCCATAAATTAGTCATAAAAGGACACTCCTAAATCTGTAGGGGTGAGGTGATCGCCTGATCGGGGCCAGCCCCCCACCAAATCCAACGGTCGAGATGGTGAACACGTCCCATCAATCCTATCAAATTTTAGATTTAATTATGATAATTATTTTACTCTTTTAAAATAAAGAGAATAATTGGCATTTATTTGATAAGTTTGGCGAATTAATCGTAATTATAATAAACGTCGGTGTGCTGGCATTTTTATGTAAATTTATAAAATTTATGTTTAATTTAATTGATTAATTTATAAAAATATGATAAATATCAAGACTTCATTTGGAATTATTTTTTGTCATTATTTTTTTTATAAAATGTTTATGTTAAAATTTTTAAAATTAGGATTAAATTAATTGATGCAATTTTTTTATGACATGGATTTTTTCATAATAGAATATTTATTAGTTAAAAGAGCTGCCGCCCAGTATTGATTCATTGGTTGAATAAAAAAATAAATTAATTAAATTATTCTGTTTAAATTTGAAAAAAAATATTTGTGTTATGGTCTCCTAATTTAAAAGCCATTTTAAAAGATTTTGAATTTTTTTTTTTGAGTATAAGCTTGCTGAAATCGGAGTTCGGGGGCTCCCAAAATTAATTTTTGAAGTTTCCAACTAGCTTTTGCCTCGAGATTCGTGCCCAATCAAGATAGTTTTTGGAGTATGCATCAATATGCATTTTCAATATTTTTGATCACATGTATTTTAAATCAAGTAACTCCTTAGATAAATTATAACTTTGCACTCATTATTAATTTGATGGGATTTAGTGAGATAGACTTCTTATTTTTCTAATAATATTTTAGTATAAAAATTTTTAATTTCAATTTTTTTATCAAAAAAATTTTTAAAAAATCATCCTACACCATGTCTTAGATTTAGTTTGAGATGGTTTTTTTATTATTATTTTTAAAATAAATTTTTTAGTAAAAAAATTCAAATTTTTATTGAAATTTTATTTTTAAAAATAATTTAAAAAAACGGTCACAAATAAGAATAGTTCTTAAAATTTTTATCAATCAGTTAAGATGCTCAGCGCACACATTCCTGTCCTTTCACGTTCTTTATAATTGGTCATTGTCGTCGTCGGCTCGTCCCAGTCCAGCAGTGAATTTCCCTTACTCGCTTAGATTTCTTCCCTCTTGTTCGACAAATTCCTAAAGTGGAAACGGAGCTCGATATGGAGATTAATGGCGGAGTAGGAAGAAGAAGTATCAGCAGAGAGATGAGCCCCGAGAGATCCAAAACAACCCGCTTTGCTTCGCAGAAGGACAAGGAAAAAAGCCTCACCGCAGCCGCAATAAGAGCTCAGGTCGTTTACTATCTTAGCAGAAACGGGCAGCTTGAACACCCTCACTTCTTGGAAATTTCCCATCTCCCCAACCAGTTCCTTCGTCTCAAAGGTAATAATCCTGTAATAATCAATACCAAAAAGTTTCAATCTTTGATCAAAATCCTTCTTTTTTGTCAAGTTTAATGAAATGATTACTCTTTTTCGAGTTAATTGGATTCAGGAGAAGTAACTAATCCGTTTGTTTTTGGCTTTTTGTTCGTTGGTTAAAAAGATGTGATTCAGAGGCTCACAGTTCTCAGAGGCAGGGGAATGCCATCTCTTTTCTCTTGGTCCAGTAAGAGGTGATTCAGTCAGTCTTCACAGAAGAAAAAAAAAACGTTTCCTTTGCAGTTATTTTCTTTGGAATGTTTTGAAAATATTTAATTTTGAATGAAAAAATTGAAGGAGTTACAAAAATAGCTTCGTGTGGAACGATCTGTCGGAGAACGATATCATTTATCCTGCTGATGGCGCTGAATACATTCTCAAAGGTTCTGAGATCATTCATGGCTGCACTCCTAATTCAGGTTAATTATGTGCTTCCAACCACACTATCTTGACTTCAATATCCATTTTTTTCCCCTTGTTTTTTTATTGGAATGGTTAATTACTTGATTCGTCTTTTTGAAATTCTGTGTAGAACGATTTCAACATTTGCAGCTAAGCAACAAGAAAACTATGGAGGCGTTGTACAAAACCAGACAAGCTTTGGAAGCCGAAGAGGAGGAACAAGAAGAAGTAGAACAAGAAGAAATGGAGAAGGATGCATCCGGCGACTGCACCACGAGTGACCACACCGCCTACACTCAGTGCTCTCCGCCGTCTTCCTCCTCTCCCGACAAACCACCGCCTGAATCCGCCGCCGGAAACCGCGTATCAACCTGCCGCTCCGATCCAGTGCACCTCACACGCAACTCTGTCCTTCAGTTCATCTCCTGCGGCTCCGTCGCAGTCAAGGGAGTCCGCGCAGCCGCCGCCTCCGCCGGCGCTCCGGCTACTGTTAAGGGTAGGAAGAGTGGAGAAAGCCTCGAAAGGGAGGCGGCGGAGTTGCAGTGTATGTCCGTGAATCCACGGCGGGTGGGGAATATTCCCTTGGAGGAGAAGGAGTATTTCAGTGGCAGCATCGTGGAGGCCATGGCCGAGACCGGACGAGTGTCGCCTGAACCGGCCATGAAGAAATCCAACTCCTACAAGGAAGAAAGGTGACGCCTTTAATTCTGTCAGTATCAGTATCAGTCTGCCATGAACCATATCTATCTCTCTCATAGCTCTGTTCTGGTGCAGAAAATTTTTTGGGCCATTTGACCATATAGCGCATTATTTCAAGTAATTTGAAAATTTTTTTAGCTCTGATATGTTCATAAAGCTTTTTGGCTGTAATATGTTTTGAAGAAATTACTAAACGTGGATTACAAACCTAACACCTAAGAAGAACCACAAATATGTATATTATCCAATATTAGTAATTTTCCATAAGTTGGAACAAAGCTATAAAGTTCTAAATTTTTTATTTAATGGAAGTATTGTATGACAGTAATTTGGTTTAGTCACATCAAATCAAACGGAGGACTTTCGATGGGGAAATTATTAGTTTCGGATATTTGACGGAGAGATACATTCAAATTTTTCTGTCTATGATAAAAGCGTAGTTATTGTAGCAGCTGCGCTTTGACTGTGTTTTGACTGGGCTTTTACTGTAGACAAAGATAAATCTGAATTATTCTCTATGTCTGGTGTCCGCACCTAATAATTTGTTTCGGTGACCCGATTAGGAAAGTTGAGGTATTAGATTAGACTTATGTTAAGAAATATAGAATTGATCTAAAAAGACTTGGTTAGAAAATATTAGAAATTATCTTTTTTTTATTAGATTTAAATAAGAATTTGACTTTTAAAAATACATAAAGACGAAAAAGATTCATGTAGCAGACCCATGACAGTAATTTGTTTTTTTTTTTTTTTTTTTTTTTTTTTTTTGAGCAGGGGAGGCAAGGTGGGCATTGGAGAAGAGGAAGAGAGGGAGAGTGCAGAAGGAAGAGTGAGAGGAAAGTGCATTCCTGGCATGAAGCGCAGCTCAGCCAAGCAGAAAGAGCAGGAGCAGGAGGAGCAGCACAGCAGACGCAGCAGGAAATGAGAGGCTTGCTGATTACCTGTTCAGTTTCTTTTGCGTGGGTGGGGTCTGGTTATAAATATTTGAAAATTGTCGGACGGGTTATTAAATGTGTCGACGGATGGGGACTTTTGGTTCGTGTAATGTACGGGTATTTGTGTACTTGCAAGTTTGACTTTTGCTGGAGTAACTGTCTGTGCTGTCTGTTTCATATAGATTTCGGATGGTATGTGTGTTCTTTATTGCTGATGCGATTATGGGCTTTTTTAGGCTTTAATAATGCTAATACGGCTTATGTATGTTTTTAGTATGAATTGCCAATGCTCTGCTAGCCCATGGACTTATTATAGCCCAATGGTTAGTTGTAATTATATATATATATATATATATGAAAGTAAATATATAACTCTTGAAGATTATCATGATTCAAATCATTCTCAAGAAGAAAGCATGACATCGACATGATCTGCTTGGGATGATAAATTTGTTATCATGGTTTTAAAAATTGAATCGGATCTACAGGCTCGAACGATTCAATTTTGAACCCATTCTATAGATGTTTGGCAACCCAAAAATTGGTTAGAATTGAATGAAAGTATTGGTTGAATTGAATGATGCAATAAGAATTTTAGTTGTATTACATCATTCAATTCAATCTTTGATTTAACCACGATAGAATCTTTAAACCTTGATCATTTCATTCTTTCAATTTAATTTCTAGTCCAATCTTCAAAATTTTATTTTGTTACGAGAAGGCACACCTTCGCATTAAGTTTCAGCTATTTGTCATGCATGGTGCTAGCATTCCAAATCGATCATCCTATAGGAGTAATTTGGAGATGAAAGAGCATCAAAGGTAGATTATTGAGTTGATGGAGAACGGGTGATGAGAAAGCAGGAGTCCATATCCAATTATATTGTTATCAATACTTAAGAAGATGAAATGTGGAGGATGTGTGTAGATTATCAAGCTATGAATTACATCCATCTAATATTTAGATGATATGTTAGATGAATTTCATGGTTGTTTTTTTTTTATTATAATTGATTTAAATAGTAATTATCATCATCTTAGAATGAATAAAGCCATAAACGTGATGAATAAAAAATTACTTTTAAATAAAACATGATTTATATTAGTAGTTAGTTATATATGTCATTTGACTTATCTAACACACCCATCACTTTTATGAATCATATTTAACCAATCAAACATGACATGTCTATTCATTTATAGATAAAATTGGTGTATAATTTTTTCATAATCAAGTCATTTATAGTAAAACTTTTAAAGATATCAACTAAAATATTTATAATCAATTTTAGATGTACTTAGTGGGGAATTTTTTTTTTGCTAACACCACAAAATATATTTTATGCAACAACACATTTGTGTTTCTTGGATTTTTTATTAGTTCACAAGGTATACAGGTTGAAGAAGAAAATATATGTCATGTGTGATTAGTTGAGCCCCACTAAAATGGTAATGTTTGTAACTTTCATAGACTTGCTAGCTTCTATCAATGATTTATGACAGATTTTAGTGGCAATGTTATGCCACTAAACAAATTTATCAAAAGGTAAGATGGATTTAAATGGTGAGATGAAAAACATAACATGTTTTAAATAATTAAAGAAAAAAATAATCTAACACACATATATTATCTTTGTCTAACTTTTCAAAAACTGTTAAGATCGAGTGTGATGCTTCAGGTTTATGAATAAGCAACACTCTTGTGCAGAAGTGACAACCAATTGCATACTTTAGTGAAAATTTAAAAAGGGTTATTTTAAATTATCATAATTATGATAAAAGTATGGCTTAGTACAAGTTTTGGAGACATAACAACATGACTTGTGGCTCAAATAGTTCTTGATTCACATTGATTAAGAATCCTTGAAGCACTTGATAAAGCAACACAAGTTGAACAAAAGGTTTGCATCGTAACAGCCGAAATTCTTAACTATCGAGATATTCTAGAGAAGGTCACCAATTCTAGAATTTCTCTGGAATGGGTACACTTAGTTGTAGAGTTTCTTAAATGAAATTCTGACCATTACACTAAAAGATGCCTTGATGTTTAAGAGTTTAGCTTCTTCTTTATTTTATTTAAGGGGTTTCACAACCTTCCCCACTTAAGTAGCTAACACCCTTGTTAATATCCTTATCATCCACTTGGCATATAAGATTCTAGAGGTGGCTCCTACAAGTTCAAGTGGTGGCGTCTGCCATGTAGCACTTTGTCCTATACAAGATTCAAGAGGTAGCTCCCATGGTGTAACATTTTGTCTTGTATGACACTTAGTTTCCATCTTCCAACTGTTATATTGCTTTGATACCATTTATAACAGCTCAAACGCTTAACAATTGAGATATTGTCTACTTTATCCTAAGGGCCTCATGATTTTATCATGTTGATGTAACTTCTCGTGAGGTCACTCATCCTATTTTTTTTTTCGAGATGAGCACGCTTAACTGTAGAGTTTTTAAAATAAAATTTTGATCATTACACTAAAAGACGCCTTAATATTTAAGAATTTTGTTTCTATTACTTAAGGGTTTCACATGCTTGATGGGTACTGGATTTCATATAAATATTTCCATACATTATCAGGTACAAACAAAACAAAGAAAATGTTGTTGTTACACCATCCCATATGCATACTCATCTATTGATTCTAAATTACTTGATTTTGAACATATTAAAAAATTATATAAGGATGATCAAGATTTTTGTGATTAATATCAGACCTATAAAAAACTAATTGTAAATATATTATAAATGTCATGGATTTCTTATTTAGGATAAATTTATTGTGCCTACCAAATTATTTTATGATATATGTGTTTGTGAGAGAATCTCGTAGTGAGGGATTGATGAGACAATTTGGAATCACTAAACTTATGTAATTTTATGATAATATTTTAATTAGCCACACATGAAAGAGATGTTGAGAGAGTTTATGATATATATTTCATTTGCTAGCAAGTTACATCTTCATTATAACCCCATGATTACATACCTTTTACCAATTACCAGTGAACATTAAATGTATTTTGTGGTAGGATTTTCTAAGTAATATTGAGAAAAAAATAAATGCACTTTTGTGGTGGTAAATTAATTTTCAAACATGAAAACAAAAAGTTTGATTTTCTTATATAAATTCATAAGAAAGTAAAATTCAATGTATAAAGGAGAAAAGAGCTATTTGCAAAAAAGTAAATAAAAAGTGACATAAGCTGGTTTAGCAGCTCATTGGAAATGGGTGATTTCTTGAATAATGACATTCCAAGCTACTACTAAGGGGAAATATTTTTATTTTTTTAAAATTCTTGAAAGGATACATGATATATCCTATAAGTTGGATTTGCTAAATGAGTATGGTATTAGTACTTCAATTATTTTTTTCTTTTTAAATCCTCTTTATGCATATGGTGATTTAAGGACAAATCTATCTGAAAAAGAGGCGAATGATGGGGTTGATACTAGTACATGGCCAATAATGTAGGTTGAGACTTGTTTGATTTCAAAGCCAATTCAATTTCTATTGAGTTGATAGTAAAAGGCCCTAAGAAAGGGGGATGACACCCCCCTTTTAGCATGTCGAAGGAGAATTGTGACAACTAATGTTAAGAGAATTTAATAGAAATAAAAGAGCTCAATTGAATATAAAATAAGCTATCATGGGCCAGTAACTAGTTAGGAACAAAGATGGTAGGTCTTATAGGCTTAATAACATGTAGGGAGTGAGACAGTTTTCAGATGAGTATTTACCACTTAGTAATGGTAAATTATATTGAAATTAGGCTTTCGTCCTACCTGTTATATCATGCTCTACATGGGAGATTCCATTATAAGTTCATCGCATGCGAGAATATTTTATTGAAAGATAAAAAAATTGGAGACACAAAATGAACTACATGAAGATTGAGTCATATGTTATTTGGCACGAAAGCTTATATATTCAGTGAGGAAAAAGTTATATTATACATTGGCATATAATTTACACATGTAAAGCATATTTGACATGATGGACTGACTAGACAAATTGATTAGTAGAACAAGCTAAGGGAAAATAGGAGGTTCTCTTCTCCAGCTATTCATCATCCCATCTACATTGCTAGTCTTTTCATTTCTTTCTTTATTTGAATTGAAATTTGGTCATTTTCTCTCTCCCCAATCATGTACGATTAGGGGTGTCAATATTTGACACGACACGAAAACCCGACCCGAACCCGACCTGAAAATTTCGGGTTAGGGTCAACCCGAACCCGAAACGGGTCGGGTTCGGGTTAAACATTTCGACCCGTTTCAAAAATCGGGTCGGGTTCGGGTTAACCCTTTGACCCGAAATTGACCCGAAAGTGACCCGATTTTGACCCGAAAACCCGATTTTGACCCGCCAACCCGAGATTGACCCGACTTTGACCCGGTTTTGACCCGAAAAGAGGAGATTGACCCATTTTTGACCCGAAAATTAGCAATTTTTTGGTTGAAAACGGGTCATTCGGGTCGGGTCGGGTTGACCCGGACCCGAAGCGGGTCGGGTTCGGGTCAAGGAAACCGACCCGTTTTTAAAAACGGGTCGGGTTCGGGTTGACCCGAATAGTGCCGGGTCAGTTTCGGGTTCAACCCGAACCCGACCCGTGACCCGAAATTGACACCCCTGTGTACGATCATTTTGAAGTGCAAATTCCTACCAACATTGACACAACACCAAACAAATCAACCCTTTGTGGGTGATAATTGTCCTTAAGGGTGGTGATCGCCCCTAATTACTCCTACGTGCTCATATATTGTGACTGATTCCACTCCCAAAAGGGAAAGCACTTAGGCACCCATTTAGTTGTTAATTATTCATTTCTTGCCCAAATTTTTTTATTATCTACCACATGGAATATGTCATCTAAAGACACAATCTCTATCGTCCCTTTGGCTTCTACAACATTCACTGATTAATTGATAATTCCCTTTAATGAACTTCAAAATTCAAGGCTCAGTTGTGTCACTTGAGATTTCAACACACTATTAAATGATCCTATCATTAGTATTGTTCCCTATATTGCTACACATCAAGCCCATTTTGTCCATCTTTAAAGCTTCTGAGAAATAACAACTACTACCATCTTGCCCATATGCAATCATCATGACTTTGCCCACTATATGATGTATCAAGAATATAAATACTAATAATATATCATTTACAAAGACACTCGAGGTTGGTCGCAACAATCAAATAGCTTCAAAGCTATCTCATGGCTTTGGATATCATTATTATTTTTCTCCTTATCTTCCAATATATTTGTAGTATATTTTTATGGACTTTCTTCTCAAGTGTAACATGTTCTAAATGTAAAATTTTTTCCTCTTATTTTTCCCTCAACTAATCTTATTGAGAAAGCATATTTTCATCTTAAAAGCTTGGTATGTGTACTCAAATAGTCAAATTTTCTCTATGATAATAAATAGTTATTCTTGGCTACTCCACAAGTGGATTCAATTCTTCATAACTACTATAAATCCACACCCCACCATTGTTTTATTATGATTTGCAATCCAAATTTTGTATTTATTTCAATTTTCTCTCATTGTTCTAAACTTTTGAGGGCATATAGTTTATTTTGGTCTTCTTTTAAGAATAAATTTTGAATATTTACACCAAAAAGTCTAAATAATACTTCAATCATTTAGTAAATTATAAGAAAATAGAAAATTAAGTGAAGACTAAAATTATGCTTTTTCTCATCATGAATTATCGTCTATCATGACATAATTTTATATTTGAAAAATGCATGTACACGTTGATGTGGAGCATTTTGCTTAAATTGTTTCTTAGGTTATTTTATTTAGTTTGTTATAAGTTTTCTAGAATCTTCTAGAATTCTCTAGGTTTTCTCTATTTGAGTATTATATGTGTGTAATATGTAAGAGGAAGGAGGCATATGGATGAATATAATTATGCTTTAAGCCTTGGAGATTTGTGTTTATCCATAGATTAGGAATTCATTCTTGCAAGTTCGATTCTTTCGTAGATCAACTGCATGACACTTATTTTGATAATAATAAATACATATTTGAGGAATGTTAAAAGTAAAAGTTAAATAAAATATTTTTTAAAAAAAGTTATTGATAAATATAGAGATATATTATAGGGTTTAGGGTTTAGGGTTTAGGGTAATATTCAAAATATTAAAGGAAATTTACATACATATCATTTTATTTCATGATATTTATATTTGTAATATTCAAAATATTAATATTATATACATACCAAACATAAAATAAATATGAGTGTATTGAATGAAATATTAAAGTTTATAAGGTGGTATGAGTGTTATGAATGAAATATAGGGGTGTTATATTTGATATTAAAGTTGTATGTAGATAATATATATATAATATTAATATTTTAAGTGTGAGATGTTTAAATACCGGAGCGGACGGAACCCTTTTTTCTAACCATCCTCTCTGTTACAGTTCACAGTTAAGAGCGAGAGGGAGGAAATGGGCAGCGGGAAGAGAAGCGACTACTTGCCGGATGAGGAGCGGGGGGCCAGCTTCGCTCAGATCCCGACAAGCTTTGGCCACGAGCTTAGGGCTTGCCTCCGCTGCCGACTTGTCAAGACCTACGACCAGGTGCCATTACTCCCTTTCTTTCGTTCATTGGCCCTTCGTCCCACCAGTTAGGGTTTCGGAGTTTACCTACTCTTTTAGGGTTTCTGAGCCCTATACGTTTTTTGATTCGTGGTTGCTTACTTGCTCCTTGCAAAATTCCGCACTTACAAGTTACAGTTGTTGGCAACAGTTTGATCGCAGCTGTAATGTAACTTATTTGGAAAGAGTTATGTTATGTTTTTTTTTATTGTTGCTAATTACTTCTTTTTTGTGCTACTTGATGGCCTAATGAACTTTCTTTACATCATTGTTCCCTTCCCTTTGGCTGCATTTGGTGCATCTAGGCATGCTTATTTTCTAGTAAAGTCTTTTGCTTTTCTTTGTTTTGGCAGCTTTTAATGTCTCTATTGCCATGTCACAGTTTAGGGAGTCGGGCTGTGAAAACTGCCCTTTCTTAGAGATGGATAAGGAGCATGATAATGTGGTGAACTGCACCACCCCAAATTTTACCGGGTAGGTTAAACCACCATTCTCTTACACCGGTTACCCTATCTGTGCATCACCCACTCCAGTAAAACTATAGCTGCAAGTTACTGAATGAAAAATCATCCCTACATCTCATCTGCTTATTTAATATCAAAATGCTAAATCATTTTTGGTGTTTCTTGTAGTTTACTTTTTGATTCTGTTGGAGAAAAATCATTTCTCTTATTAACTTAGTGGTTGTTTAGTAATTCTTTTAAGCTGTTTTGCTTTTAAAAAGTTTGGCATATACAAATTTTGATTTGCGCTGAAAACTTACAAAGGAGAGCACTAGTTTTTGCTATGTGATAGTATTGATTGGCTTTATTTTATACCAATCAACACAACAATATCACAATATTACGAAATGATGCCTTAGTGACAATTATATGAGGTCTCCATTGCCTTTGTCTTGTAGAATTACAAAGGTATGGCAAACTTACCAGTTACCATTATGGCTTTTTGAGCACTTGATTTATGGCTGTAAGAAATCACTAATTGGTTTAATAAAATTTTGGCTAAATCTTGTTTTTAAATTTAAGGTCTATTCGTTTATTGAGAGTTTTGATATTTTTCAAGCCCTCTTGATATTTTATAAGCACTCACAGAGATTTTTATTTTCTTGAAAGTTAATAACCGTTGAAACAATTTTGTTGGGCAACCTACCACGGTAAGTTAACTTTCAGCAATAGGCACTAGAATAGTTAAATGTGTTCCTCGTCCTCTATTACTTAATCTTCCAACAGAAAGTTCTAAGAATTTAACTTGATTGAAGCATGAGTTACTAATTAGCAATGTACTAATTCAATCTTATTTGTTAAAATTCCAAATCAACTCTTCGCATGTTTGTCTTACATCATCTGGACATCAATATTTTCGCTGTTTGATCTCCGATTTGGGTTAGGGTTGCTTGCGAACTCAAGTATTACCTTAGGGTTACTTGCGAACGCAAGTATTTCCTATCAGTAACATAAATAAGGGAATGAATCATATCCAAGCTCCAATCCTAGTACCTATTGAAAAACATGCCTTCGGTTGATGCAAGCAAGTTCCAAAGTGACTAATAGCATCCAACTTATTCAATATTCATAAGATTTCCATAATTGGCAACAAGAAATGCATATGATAATAGAAATGAATTTAGCATGGCATGCATGCATGTACCCCTTTTAGGGACATATCCCTCGCCTTGCTTTGAAAATCACCTAATCATAGAGCATTCTATCATTACGAAGATTTGATATTTTCTGGCACCTCATCTCATGCTAAGATTTGGTATTCTTGCAATTAAGGTGCTAGGGATAACAGAGACTAGAAAGGAAAGTAGACAAGTTCTAAAGCTCTTTGTTAGGCCTACCTCCGATTGATAAACAAGGCATACTGATATGGAAAACTTCAATCACTTTCACTTCTTGTTCTATGTTTTTTTTTTTTTCTTTAAGAAATTAGTATTTTTAAGGTTTTCATCAAGTTAGAAGGGTTCATGGATGCAAAATGATTAGAGTTTACATAATCACGCAATATTAAACTTTATCAATTTTAATGCAAGGTCAATGGTAATTATTTAAAGATCCATGGATAAGTTTACCATGCAAGATGATTCCATCAATCCTAGTTATGAAACCTTGGTGTTTTCCCTTGCTTCTTCTATGTGCTGGATGAGTGATGGCCAAGCCTTTAATTTGAAAGTATGAGAATACATGGAGTCAAGATTTGCCTATGGATGTGCTCCTCCCTCTTGAAAATTGTAAAATTAGAAGATAGAAACTTAAGCCATCAGGTGAGATGATATTGATAGAGATGGTTTCCAATGGTTCAATAAACATTAAATTAAAAAAATAGATATAAGTATATTTATACAAAAAACATGAAGAGCAAAAGTGAAAAGAGTTATAAGCCAGTGAGTAAAATGTTTATATTATATTGATAGCTTATTACATTTATTTGATAACCAATCAAATAACGAAAATAATTCTAACTGGATTAATTATAATTAATGAAAATTTTAATTCAAAAACCTTTCCCTTGAAGGGTGGTATAAATTCATCCCTCATTGCTTGATTTCAGCAGCTTGGGTTTGATCCATTCAAGTCTTATGTTCCCGGCCCATCTTCTTTAGGAAATTAGGTTTTGCTAATTTTATTTTGAATCTTATACTCTACCACCTCTTGCTTCATTAACATAACATATCATTCGTGCTTGAATTGGGTCTTATTTAGGCTTCAGTTTGGGCTTGATGTAGGTAACGCTAGCGTTAGCCTCTAATGTAAGAGATTCCTGAAAATAAAACACTCTTTTCTCTTCTTTTTTGGTAGTGGACACATAGTATCCATTCTTTAAGCTGCAGTTTATAATTTTTCATGTTCTTGTCTGCTTAAATGCTATGTTTCTTCCATGTTAAGAGATCATTTATCTGTTTGCAGGATAATTTCGGTTATGGATCCCACTAGAAGTTGGGCAGCTCGATGGCTGAGAATTGGTAAAGTTAATCTTTATTGGCCTGAATAATTCAAATACCGTTTTCTTCTTTTGGCTAATATATATTGCTAATATATATTTTTACGTTATGTAGCTTAGCAATACTATCTCATGGGATGTTCAATAGAAGAGCTTTCTGTGAAACTTAATATGAATAGCATTGGAACTTTTCTCACTAAATGATCACCATGCTTCATGATTGTTAATAATGTTTACTCTTTTACATCTTGACTCCTTACAGTTATGCTTCTCTTAGAAATTGATTCAATTTATCATAACTAGAACTCTTGATCAAACCATTATTGATAATCGACTTGATTTATGAAGTTTGATGTTCACTTATGAATGGATACTATTCAGTTTTTTTCTTGTTACATGATTGATGGCTATTTTGTTTTCTCATTTTTTTAAAACAAGCATATAAATACTATTCTATTTGGTCATATAAATAGCCAAAATTATTGGCTTATGAAAACATGATAGTTACCTTATGCACCCACATGCATCGTTCGAAAATGCAATAATTTGTTCTTATTAGATTTGTCCTAACATTTTTTTGTGGCAAATGCGTCTGTTGTCATTAAAGAATGTTAAATACCAGTCGTCCCTTGGCACTTTATCCCACGACCAACATGGGGATCCTTGGGAGGCTCTCCTGGATCACACCGGTCTCCTTTTATATTTGGGTGGCTTATTTAGGAATGATTATATTTAGAAAATTATGCATGATTATGTAGTTATTTGTTTCTTTATTAAGATATCTCGTAAAGATCTATAAATATGTATAATTTTGTATAATAAAATTAATCTTTTTTCCTCCAAAATTCTCAATATTTAACATGATATCAGAGCCAAATTCCAACCACCGACCTTCATGGCCGAAATTCTGAGGAATACTAGTCATTCCACCGGCCTTCGTTGCCGGAATCACTAGGATATACGAATTGAAGGAAGCGGAGAGGAGCAAGAGGCCTTCATTGTCGTTGGAGATTGAACGAGAGTCAAGCGGTTCAAATCGCTCGTGCCCTATGTTTCGTGCTTGCGGCCAGAAGAAGCAGAGATAGGACTCTCTCGTGCGTCCAGGATCGAGGAGAGATCGAGTGGGAGGGCTCCTTCTACGTGTGTCTAGACAGTGGTAAGGACCTCCTGGGAATGACAGCATCGTCACTGCGTGCAATTAAGAGAGGAGAGGCGTTCCTCTTGGTCATCTACTTCGTGAATCTCTTCTTGGAAGCCGAGCGAAGAGGAGCAAGTAGAAACCCTCATACGTGCAAAGGAGTTCAAGCTTTTGTGTGTGTGTTCTTACCTACATAGAAGCAGAACTGAGCACTCGGACGAGTCATGCAGGGGTTTTTCTGAGTGTCTGCCTAGGAAGAGTTGAACACTTGGATCAGTGGTCTTGTGCGCGCCTGTAAGGGACCGAGAGCTTGGAATCCTTATTGCCATACTTGCGGCCTCTCTAGTGCACATATATATAAATGTCCCCTGATGATTTAATGCTGGAGGATGGGGTCAAAGAAATCAAGAATAAATTGGTGTCTCTTCCATCCGATTTACAACAGCTTCTGCTACTCCTTGATAAAGCGGAGGCATTGATTGCCAAGAATCTTCTAGAGCACTCAAACTTGGATGTGAAGGTTTCCATTGCATATTGTCTTAGTGAAATAACTAGAATAACGACATTATATGCTCTATATGATGATGATATAATGAATGAGATACTTGGGCTAATTGTTGGTGTTTTCAATAATTTGGATAAGATGTCAAGCTGTTCATTTCCGAAGAGAGTTTCAATACTTGAAGCTGTTGCAAATGTTTGATCCTATGTTTTGATGTTAGATCTTGATTGTGATGATTTGGTATAGGAAATATTTCAGCATTTCCTGAAGACAATAAGATCAAAGCATTATGATACTATCTTCTCCAAAATAGAGACTATCATGACACTTGTTTTGGAGGAGACTTGAAGTATTTTTGTATAGCTTCTTTCATGTCTGTTGGATGGTGTGAAAGTTATTGATAGAATATTCTCCACACAACCAAGAAGCCAACTAAGAAAGTGCTTTTTAAATGTTCCTTGAAGCTAACATCTTATTTGGCTAAATTATTTAATGGCAATGACGCTCTATTACTATTAAGTGATTAGAATAATATTATTGTTGCTATATTTCAAGGGAAACCTGAAACTTCGATACAGAAGGAAATGAATGCTTCTAGTGAAAATCAGGAAGTTGACCATAAATTATCTAAGCAGTTGCTTTCTGACGACTCGCCTCAGGGATCTGCACAACAGGAAGGTGAAACTTTTCGTTCTGAAAAATTTGTTGCTGCTGCAGACGGATCTTCCAAACCAATAATTAATAATGGATCTTTTCAGAATGTGAATGATGATTCCATGACTGCAAAGCAAACAACTAAATTTCATTGTCATAGTGGTAAATCTAGAGTTAATGCTAAACATAGTTTGGATTCAAGTACAACAAAGCCTGATAGGATATCAGATCTAAGTTCTCGTAAAGGAGGAAGAAATATTTCATTACAGTTGTCAATTAGCCATGACCATTATGGAGTTGATAATAAGAAAAAAAGCTCGGAGTAATTCTGACAAAAACCTTCCAAGTAATAGAGGTATAAATGGATCTCAAAGAAAAGTTAGAGTGAGATTCTCGAAAAATAAGCAAACTGCTGGCACTAATAAGCAGAAAGGATTTAAGCATGCTGAGGCTGAAGACAAAGAATTGAAATTAAAGGAAGTTCTCTTCATGTGAAACAAAAAGGTATTGCATGAATTTAATAAAATTTGTTAAGCTTGCCAATTTTAAAATTAATGTTTCACAAGATTAGATTATAGGATTTCTTAGTTGTTGTTTTGCTTTGGCATGCGGTTACAAAATAGATTAGAAGGGCAATTAAAATAACATCAAAATTACAGTAAAAGCCAGATGTGCAATTAACAAAAATCCACATGTTAACAATTAGAGCAATCACATTGAGTTTTCCTCACTCACACTCTTGAGAGCTTTAGCAGAAGAATAATTTGCACAACAATAATGATGCTACCAAAATACATAAGGAGCTTACAATTTTGTCCAAGGAAAAGTTAACCGGGAAAGAGGGGTCGGTGGATGATGGAGGATTTGCCACTAGATGGGACGCCGATGTTCATCGAGAGCAGTAGTCAATGAGAAGAAGATCCGGTTGACGTATTATTCGGCGGATTGGTCAATCTCCCAATTGATGTCGAAGAAGGGGGAACGAAAAACTTCCACTAGTCCCTGATTGTTGAAAATGAATCTATGATCATGCTCGGGATCGTCATCCATTGAGGGAGAAAGTTCTCCAACCTTCGAAAGCCCTAGATGGCTGGAAACTTGTGGAGAGAAGGGGATTGGGGCTTAATTAGGGAGAGGAATAAAATGGGGGGAGAGAGGGAGGGAGCGGCTAATTGATTGGGGGATTTGATTGGGTTTAATTTATAAAGTGGAGATAAGGGGAGAGAGGGGAAGAGCGGTGGGCCGGTCTATTAATTGGGTGCGATTGGGTGGACTTGATTTGCTCCTTTAATTAGAATCCTAAATAAAGAAAGGAATTAATGACCTTTTAAAATTTAAAATTCAAAATTAAAAGATTGGAGGGAGTTTTTGTAATTAATTCAAATTAATGAGGGAAATTCAAATATCAAATTAATTTGAAATTCCCAAATTGCTTTGAACTAAATTAGGAAAGTAATAAGTGGATGATTGGAAATTAGAGCCTTGGAGGATTAGTAGGGTGGTCGGCAGCAACGCTAGGGTTTCTAGGTCGGCGGGTAGGGGAAGGGGGAGGGGATTGGGCCGGTGGTTAGGTGGGGGGAAAGGGGCTTGGCCGGTGGTGGGGATTTGGTGAAGGTTGGCCAGCGGTTTGGGATGGGGAAGGGGCTTAGTCGGTAGGTGTGGGTGGAGGGAAAGGGTTTGGCCGGAATTTGGGAGGATGAGGTAGGTAGCCGGCGGTATGGGGAAGAGGAAGAGGAAATGAGGAACAAAAACGGATACAAACCGCGAGCCCAGACTCTACCGCCGGCTGATGGGAATTTCTTGGTCCTCTCTTAGGGTTCTCTTCTCTCTCAAGAGCTGACAACAAAGAAAAGGAACATGTGATGAAATTTTCATTCAAAATCATCATCATCCGAATACAAAAGCTAGGGCCTTCATATATAGGCCTCAAGGAACAAAAAACACAGACTAAATTGCCCTCTAGGCTACAATACGAACTAATCCCTCTTAGGGGTACAATGGTAAAAACTAGAATATAAATAAAAGAAATACATAAAATGCATCACAAATAAAAACTCTTATTTGTAACCGTCGATCTACGATGCCTCCTCTGATTGACACATCTGATGTCCTCATCATCTCTCCACTCAGAAGTTTACAATGAAAGATTTGGTTAAAGATCAGAATCATATTAAAGATATTGGTAAAACAAAATCAAGATGCAAGCGTGCTCAGGGCTTACAAGAGGCTTCTGGACCACAGAAGCGTAGAAAAGGCTTGAATGACACAATTGCTTGTTCAAAGATAAAAAAATGGTGGCGAGATGATCAGAGGTTTTATGATGGCATTGTTGATTCTTTTGATCAAAGTATAAGAATGCATAAAATTTTGTATGATGTTGATGTAGAGGTGCTTCTCCTAAAGAAAGAACAACGTGAGTTTACTGAAGGTGAAACCTAGATGCATTGGGCGTAGGAAAATGATGAAATCGATGATGCATACATTCTTACCATGAGGCTTGATGACTCTACCTTTTGGGACTGATTACCAAGTTGAGAATGACAGATATGTATTTTCCAGTTTGAGTGGGAGTGTTAAATCCCAGGCGTCCCTTGACCCTTATCCACGAACAACATGGGGATCCATGGGAGGCTCACTTGGATCACACCGATCTCCTTATATATTTGGGTGGCTGATTTAGGAAGGATTATGTTATGGTAATTATGCATGATTCTATAGTTATTTGTTTCTTTATTAAGACATCTTGTATAGATCTGTAAATAGGGATGATTTTGTATAATAAAATTAAGCTTTTTTCCTCTCCAATTCTTTGAATTTAACAAAGAGTCTTTTTTAGAGAGAGAGAAGCAACTCTTTTACTAGATGCCAAGAAAGTATTTTGGATGCTTTACATATTTATTAACAACTAATTTTTAAAGATAATGTTTTATTTCTTCAATATTGGGGGCATATTCTTGGTTGATTGTCTAGAATCTGTAGGAGAGTCAGCAAGTTGCACCTTATAAAATCAAATTCGTTAGAAAGGTTTTTAGCATATTTTCTCTGGAAGGGGGAAGCCCATTTTTTACAATATGCAAACTCGATGCTAAGAAACTATTTAAATACCCTAAATATTTAATAATAATTATGTCTTGATTATAATGTTTTATTTAATTAATGTTAGGAGCATCATTCCCAATGAGAATGCCAGTAACATATACAAATTCTTTAGAAAGGTTTTTAGCATATTTTCTCTGGAAGGGGGAAGCCCATTTTTTACTATATGCAAACTCGATGCTAAGAAACTATGTAAATACCCTAAATATTTAATAATAATTAAATCTTGATTATAATGTTTTATTTAATTAATGTTAGGAGCATCATTCCCAATGAGAATGCCAGTAACATATACAATGAGGATTATAATACCTGAGGAATAGTAGCATATAAAGATAGAATGAATAATTGTGCTACTCTGAAGATCAATATCTTTAAAAATCGTGTAGAGTTTGCTAAACAAAGTACAAGGACTTTTATTCAACCCTTATATTCTTTTTTGAAACTTATAGATTTTTTTCGCCCCTTAAGAAAATAACCTTGAGCTTGCTCCATCTAGAAATTTTTGAATAAAATCCTCATAGATAAAAGCATTGATGACATTTTTTTGGAGTAAGTTCCTTTCTTGATTAATGTCAACAAAAAGAAGGCAAACATATTTAAGCTGAGCATTGGGGGAGAAAGTTTCAAAGTAGCAATGCCTTGGACCTGTGTAAAGTCATCTACCACTAATCAACTTTGTAGAGGTTAGTTGGTTGGTAGTTCTATTTTAATTGAGCTTAATAGTGAAGACCTAATAACAATAAATTAGTTTAACCTCAAAAATGAGCTGTAGTAAAATACCATATATTGGTGGTCAAGAAGAGCATTCACTTTAATATCCATCTCATTCTTCTAGTTTGTGTTGAGCACAGGTTCTTGATTAGACTAGGAAATAGATAAAGTAGACAGAGAAAAGGACAAACCGTTGAAATAAAGATGATAAATGATCAAAGGGCATAAAAGAGTGTACTGGGGGTTCAATGCCAGGGTACCATTTTTTAGAGCAATCAAGAGATGAGATATGAGGGCTTAGTTATAGATGGATGCCCAAGCGTAGCATAAAAGATAAAAGGGGAATCTTTTGGAGGAGATAGACAAGAGTGGATATAATAAACTTGTCAGGGAGAAGGAGCATTCACATGTGGATGTGGAACATCAGGAAAAGATGTGATAGAGTATGAAGCAAGAGGTTGGAAGGGATTCCTCATGAAATGTGACATTTGACACAAACATTGAGGCAAGTTGTAGAGGTATCATAGGATTGCTAAATTTTATATGTAAGAAAATAGTTTACAAATATACAATTAAGAGCACAAGAAGAGAGTTTATATCATCTTGAACGAAGAGAGTGAACGAAATAAACACATCCAAGCACTCTGAATGTAAGACAAAAGATAAATTTGTATGACAAAATATAAAAAAAGTGAGGAACATCACCTAAAATGGTGGATGATATATGGTTGATAAAGTAATAGGCTAGAAGAATTACATTTCCGTAAAACTGGTGTGGAACTTCCATATAAAATATTAAGATAAGAGTAACATTGAAGAGATATTGATGTTTATGTTCAACCGCGCCATTTTGTTGTAAGGTCTAAGGACATTATGATTTATAGATAATAGAATTATCAGCATGAAGAACTTATTTAAGCAAAAATTTGAACTTTTATTTTTTCATTGAACAATTTGAACATGGAGAAAACTTTTGCCCCTTCAAGAAGTAAACCAAGATGCCAATGTGTGGTCATAAGAAAATTAAATAAAATAACAAAATCTAAATGAGTGGATACGGGGCTTTTTCCTAGATATCTAAATGAATGAAATAAAAAACGTGCATTATTAAGAGTTACATACAAAGGAAAGTTGATAATAATGCCAAAGTCTCACATTGACTATGTTTACTATATTCACAAGTCTCACATTCAAATTTATAACAAAGAAAGAAGTGAAACTCCAATGAAGGTGTGGGGGAGGATGACCTAGATAATAATGCCACTGATAAGATAAAATATCTGTGGATAAGATAATAAAAGTAGCATCATTAAGATGGTAAATACCTTCAAATTCAACATCTCCACCAATCACCTTTTACTTATTAAGATCATAAAAATTATAGTAACAACAACAACAACAATATCAAGCCTTTGTCCCACTACGTGGGGTCGGCTACATGAATCTTTTTTTACCATTGTGTTCTGTTAAAAGTCAAATTCTCATTTAAATCTAATAAAGAAAGATCATTTCTAATATTTTTCTAACCAAGTATTTTTAGGTTTACCTCTATCTTTCTTAACATAAGTCAAATCTCATATCTCAACTTTCCTAACCGGGTCATCAAAAGGCCTCCGTTTAATGTGACCAAACCATCTAAGGAGACTCCCTCTAATCTTATCTTCCACTGGAATTACTCTAACCTTATCACGTATATGCTCATTTCGTATCCTATCTCTAAGGGCAAAGCCACTCATCCACCTAAGCATCCTAATCTCTACAACACTTAACTTAGTATTATGCTTCTCTTTTAATGGACAACTTTCAACACCATAAAGCATTGCATGTCTCACCACCATCTTATAGAATATTCCCTTAAGTTTGAGGATGACTTTTCTATCGCACAACAAGCCCGATGCATTCCTCCACTTCAACCATCCAACTTAAATTCTGCTGATAATATCCCCATCTATTTCACAATCACTCTGAACAATATATCCAAGATATCTAAAACGTGTACTCTTATTAATGACTTGATCGCCAAAGTTACAATCTGAGAAGGATAAATTAGAAGCAATTGTGAAATTTTTTGAGGCAATGCATATTCAAATGGCTTACAAGAACATGTAAAATATTATTTAAAATCAAAGAGGCAAAGCGATGTATAAATACTTTGCTGGAGATAGAAGAAGGAGATCCATCAACAATGATAAGAGGTGAGAGGGATACCTGGTTTAGTGATGAAAATAGTCATTTCTTATCTACCATATGAGAGGAAGCACCAAAATTTAGAACTCAATATGTGCCTAAATGAGCAATTGTAGCTAAATCGGAGGTGGGAATCGCATGAGAGTTTGGATTTGGCCAACTGAGAATACTATATTAATCTATCACTCTTTTCTTCAATGAGAGAAGTTGAATCAGAATGTGTACCAAAAAAAATAGTAGGGGGCTATCGGAGACATGTTGAGCTGTTGAAGGACAGTCATAATTTTCCTAATAACATTTAGATGAGTAATTAATCCTTTGACAAGGCTGACCATGCAGAAAAAAGCCGCAACCATGACCACGATCACCAGTAAGGTAACCTCATTCATGATTATCTTAACATTCCCTTGTTTTTTAGGTAAGAGTTGTCTAATTATGACCATAAGAAGGCTGAGCATGTATCTCAATGATCTAGAGACCTGTGAGAGAGCGGTGGAGATATTTGAAAAAGCAAAATCGATCATCAATTGAACCTGAATAGATTTTCGAGATAGATGAGGACCAAACATAAACTTGGCACATAAAACTTTAGATTTGATTTTTTCCAATTTGTCGGATCAATTGTAAAGGGCAATATTAAAGAGCATCTCATTTGCCTTTCAGAGTGTTGTAGTACTTCTAAATAGATTTGTCATCTTGTTTTAAAGAGAAAATATCAGAGTAAACGGTGTATAACTTATAGAGGTTATTATTTTAAAGTAGGTGGAATGGAGAAAGTCTCACATCCCCTTGGTAGTATCTTGGAACATGATTCAGATGCTAGTTATTTGATGTTTTTGACGGTACCCATTTGTTGAGGTGCTATAGAATCCAAGTAATTCCTCGTGGGATCCCACGAGAAAAAGAAAGGCTCAAAACCACAAGAGATATTTAATATCATTGAGTGAATTTAATAGGTGCACTAGTAGTGCTTAAGGTTTTATCTATGAAAGATTAGTAGAGGAAGCCATCCGTGAACACCTCAAAGAGAAGAGATAACAGAACAAATATGACTTAATCAATCATGTTTCAAGGTGAAGGCAAGGCATATGGTGCACAAAGATGAGTTATCAAGTGCATCTAGGCACGAGTGAGAAAAGAAAGCATGCGAGTGCATGGGTGCAAGAAACAAATGTACAGACGTAGGCAGGGCTGCTTTCTCTTGGCCACACCCTCTTCGTCTCTCTCTTTTTATCTCTTGTCATCCCTTTTCTCTTTTCTCTCTTGTGTATTATAGTATATTATGCAAATAATTTTGTTGCTATTGTAAATTTTTTTCATATTATTATATATTGGATTATTGGGTATTTACTGTCTCTTTTTGCAGTGGATGGATATAAATCCATTGTGTATGTTGTACTTGTGACTGCTTTGCTCTTGACTTCTCATGGAGTAACAGTTTGGAGAATTTAAAAATAATTATTAGTTTCAGAGGTAAGTTGGGTGTCCCAATAGGAGGTGTTGGTAGCTCTAGGCTACAAAATGTTAATTCTATTTGGTTGGTCTAGGCAACAATATGTAGAAGGGAATGCCAAGGCAAAGTGGCAAACTATTGAATGCCATATTTAAGAGGAAAGACTATGAAAACTCCCTAACAAGTTGTTTCTTGTGCCATTATAACAATGTCCACAGGATTGTCCGTCTAAATTTGCTTGGAAGGCAATCTATAATTTATTCAATAAGCTAACAATCATGATCTAGTATTGAAGGAGCTCCAAACATGCGTTGAAAATTGGAAGGATTTACTTAGGGAGGTGTGCTCATGATGACCGTCAAATTTGAATTAATATTTCACATCAGTGGCATGATAATTGATTATTTCTTTGCCTTATTTAGATATTTATTTTAAGGGCTGATGATGCTCTTCTTATTGATAAGACTAGAGAGGGAGTTAAAGGTAAACTTGAATTATGGAGGTCAATCTTAAAGGCGAAAGGTTTTCGTTTGAGTAGATCTAAAACCAAATAAATGGAGTATAATTTTAGTAGTAATTGATCTAATGGGAAGATTGTGACATTGGACGATCAAGTCATTAATAAGAGTACATGACAACATGTTTTAGATATCTCGGGTTTATTGTTCAGAGCAGGGGCGAAACAGGCATTAATTTTCGGGGCGGGACATATAG